>NC_134693.1:40692214-40824714 GCF_050947455.1 Rhinoderma darwinii | reverse complement strand
CTGTAAATGTACCCCCTGAAAAATAGTTCCCCCTTGTTAACGATAGCAACTGTCCCTGCATATGTTTTTTAGTCCATCTCCCTCATGGATTCATCATCCTCAAGTACCAGAACAGCCCTGTAGCCATCTGACCGGGTAAGACCATTCTATTTTACTGAGCACTGGTTTATGGCCTGTCACTCCTCTGTGTACATATGCTGTTACTTTATGCATGTCAGACAGTGAATGGGCAATTAGCAACCGTGATGGCATTACAGATATTGCCACAATATGACTAGTGGCGAGTTTTCTAGACATTAAGTGTTATTGTATGTATACACATTTTTTGGCGCTTTAAGTGTATAAAAATTGACCTAGTAAAAGTTATATATATATTATAAATAATTGTCTCGCCCCTCAACAGTATTGTTATAATTTTTCCAGTGTTACTTCTAGAATTACTATACCCCTTTGCCCCACACAGTAATAATATCTCCTTTAGTGCCCTTATACAGTAATAATGCCTTCTTCAGTGCCCCATACAGCAATAATGCTTCCTTTAGTGCCCCCATACAGTAATAATGCAACCTTTACTGCCCCTATACAGTTATAATGCCTCCTTTAGTGGCCTCATATCGTAATATTTCCTACTTTAGTGCCCTCTTTGTGCCACCACATATTAATGCCTCCTTTATTGTCTCCACATGGTACTAATGCCTCCTTTAAGGCCTCTTCACAGTAATAATGCCTCTTATATTTCCCCACAGTAATAATGCCCTATTTGCTTCAAATAAATGAAAATAAAAAAAAAATACAGAAACGTCAGGGTTCTCTTCCTGCTCTCCACTATCCGGAACCGGTGGCGTAATGCATTGATGTCTGGAAAAGGATTGGCTTGCTGCCACCGGTGGGGCCCCTTCTTTTCCTGCAAACGGGCCCGGAGGGGAAGGAGGCCACGATAGTGGCAGGGGGCTGATCTTTTTAGCCCTCTTGCAGGGTGTCTTGTGGGTTTGGGGGCCCTGGGAAATTGCCCAGTTTTTCCCCTACCACTGGCACTGTCCATGATTGAAGTAAGGTAGGATCTAAATAGTCATGTATTTGGTGAATACACACAAGGTTTTCAGAAAACACTGCATCTGGCAGAAAATGTTGTTATCAAAACCTGGTAGTAGTATTTCACATTTAAAAAACACATTACAAGGCGTTTTTAAATGTCTCCTTCTTCCTTTCTTTAAAGAGGACCTGTGCCGTCCTCTAACATATAAAAAGAGCGGGACAGATTACCAGCCTCCGCACCGCTGAGTGCAATGCTGAGTTTCTTTTCCTGCTAGCCTCCCTGCAATCGGTCCCATTAGCTTTAGTGACCTCTAAGAACAGACTGTAAAGTGGGCGGTCCCCAGTGCTCAGTGACTATAACTGAGATTGACGCTGAGTGCTAGGGACCACCCACTTGATAGTCTACTCTTACAGGTCACTAAAACTAACAGGATCGATTTCAGGGCAATGCCGGTAGGTAGCAGGAAAGGAAAACCAGCACTGCACCCTGAGCTGTAGCAGCTGGTAGACTATCCAGTTGGCTTTATAGGTCAGAGGACATGACAGATCCTCTTTAACTTACAACATATAGTCCAGAGTTGCATTCAGAATTCATTTGTGGAATCAGTGGAATCAGTCAACATTCTGTCAACAAACAAACTTCTAATACTTTAGCTGAGCTCGATGCTTAATACAAGATAGGAAAAATAAAGTACTGAAAAGTTAATCAACTGTTGATGTAAGTTATGTCAAAATGAAAATTTTAACATCATGTTCAAAGGTTAATTCCTCAAATTTTGACTAACTTAACTTTCCAGTGAATATTATGGGGAGTTGGTTTGAAAGGAAAAACTTTATTAAAGTGACTGTCAACCACTGATACAAAATCACTTGCGTGTTCTTTTTTGTAGATTCAGAAAATGCTCTGGAGTGGAACTGAACTTATGATGTCACAGGCTGCACAAAAACACCTCAACTTGGAAACATTCTGCCACAGCTAAACAGGTTGTCCTGGTGTCTTTCATTTCATGAAGAAAAGAATGAAACATTACCTCTACACTTAGATACCACTATTAGGCCACGTTCACACCCAGTGCTTTCAGTTGCATTTTTCTTTAAGAGAAACCAGGAACAGATCCCCAAAGAGAGAATAAGTGTAAAGAAAAGATATCTAAAATACATTTGGAAAGTAGAAATCATTGGTCCTCAAGTTCAGGCTCAATACGTTCCACATCTTAATATATCTACCTGAACTTCTTTCAATCCAAAATAAGTAGTCAATTTATTCAGTCAGTCTTTCAGGTCTGATAAATGATGTGCAAACTCAAATAACTTCAAGAAGGAGGACAATTGGAGAAAAAAAGTTTAAAGAGACGTATATAAAAAGGGATAGTGATGTTTGATTCAGTGTGGAGACTGCTTTTTCAATTACCAGGTAGTCCAATGACCCAGTATAAATCATTGGTCTAAATCTTTCCACATCTCTGCTGCTATAGTGGTTTTAGCCCACTTCATGTCTCTAATGGTCTAAAAGATTTAGTTATAATTCCTCAATCACCCTGTTGGGTTTTCCCATTTTCATGTTCTTGGTGGCTTAGTAAGCCTAGACCTTAACAAGAACATTATTTGTAATGTACACCTGTTCTTTGAGTAACTTGGACTTTTCTGAAGTTTACTTGACTACTACTACTATGTGATTTTCACTGTAACAGTGCAATTGTTTCATGTGATCAAGTTGAAGGGTTGGCCTGTTGCTTATTGCATTTAGTTACTGGTAGAATGTGTTTTACTCAGCCTTACTTAAAGGCTTTGTGTAAATTTGAACACCATTTTTGAGTTCATATTCATAAGTATGTATAATTTTTAATAACTTTGTAAATACACAGTCAAGTCACATTATTTGGACCACCTCCTACTTTCAACGTCGGCATCACGTAGCCCATGAAGGAAGTGATGTGTCGTGGGCTGGCTTGGTAAGTATATAAGGTGTGGGATAGGCTGTCTGAACACATAATCACTCGTTGTTGCCATAGGTACAAGGGGCGATTTATCAGAGTTGCAAAAAGGGATGATTATTGGCTTTCGGGCCAAGGGGGTCGGTATTTCTCAAACAGCGCAGTGATTTTTTTCATGGCAGTCTCTGGGCCCACTCTTCCATGTGGAAGGCACTCTGAACCGATTTGGGTATGAGTTCATAGTTGCAGATCACGTCTCCCCATACATGCTGTTTATCTTCCCAGGGGCAGATGTAATCTTCCAGCAAGACAATGTGACATGTCACACGGCTAATAATGTCCGACAGTGGTTGGAAGAGAACGTCCGAGACTTCCAAGTACTTCCCTGGCCCCTAATTCGCCAGACTTGAAACCAATTGAGCATCTGTGGGACCACCGTGATCGTCTTGTTTGCTCTATGGATCCTCCCCCACGCACCCTCCAGCGAATGTGGGATACACTGCAGTCAGCATGGCTCCAGATACCTGAGACAACCTACCAGCACCTTATTGAGTCACTCCCAGCTGTCTAGCTGCTGTCTGTGCTGCACACGGTGGTTACTCTGGATATTCGCTGGTGGTCATTATAATGTGACTCGACTGTGTACATTGTATTACGGAGTCCAGAGCTGCTTTCAAAGTGCTGATAGTTGTTATTGGAAACAGTCCACAATCTTGTTGTCAGATCCATTTATAACAGCTTAGCTGTGCTGAAGGAGAGCAGATGGACAGTTCATTTTTCCAACATCAGATAACTGCACAGTGTCTAATGTATAGTCTACACTTCTGTGATATTTCAGATTCGAAGCCTGCAGAATTGGGATACATGAAAACTGTGAAATAATGTGTGAAAGTCAACATGTGCTTTAAAGGCTTTGTACACCTTTGAAATTGTTGTGTTTTTTTTTCCATAAAAACGTGTATCAGTGTGTTAGAAGCAACTTTCTAATTACTTTTTATTAAAACTTAGTTTTACTTTTTGAGATACTGCTGCTTTGTATGCTGTAGACAGAGCAGCTGTATCTAGCGTTGAAACCTGTATCCATCAGGTCAGCGGCACTGACGGGTTCAGTGTCAGCGGGTACTGTGTGTCTCCGACATGCAGGATCAAGTTGTTACCAAT
The DNA here is from genome assembly GCF_050947455.1 of Rhinoderma darwinii. Taxonomy (NCBI): domain Eukaryota; kingdom Metazoa; phylum Chordata; class Amphibia; order Anura; family Rhinodermatidae; genus Rhinoderma; species Rhinoderma darwinii. The sequence continues at coordinate 40,820,584 of NC_134693.1, read as the reverse complement.
CATGTAAAGGATCTGCCAGACACAACTTCTGTGTCGACGCCCATAGGTAATCAGTCTGCACCTGCTTCTATGTCTGTGAGACTGACTCCATCTTCCACCACCCAGGATGGCAGGCTTAGGAGTGGGAGAGCCTATCAGAGCCTGGCCAGACGGAGCTAGCTCCCGCCCTCTGTCTATTTATACCTGCCTTTCCTGTTCCTCCTTTGCTTGTGATTCTTCTCTGTTGGTTTCCTGGCCCTGCTGCAGCTTCTTTAACTACTGATCCTCTGCTTGTGATTCACCTTGGCTTTTCTGACCACTCTTCTGCTTTGCGTTTTTGTACCTCGCTCATCTCCTGGTTTGACTCGGATCGTTCACCTCGCTTGTTGCTCACGGTGTTCCCGTGGGCAACTTCCCCATTTCTGTAATGACCGGGGGGTAGGGAAACGGACAAGTGAGCCCTAATCTACCCACCACTCTGTCCCTGCCTACTTGCAACGACCCGCCCTAGGCGACGGGGTACAACTGGGCGGCGGTCCCTGCACTCAGTAAGTGCACGACAAACACGACAAACATACAAGGGAATACAAGCAAGGGAAAGGGGCAGTTGCCCACGGCAACACCGTGAGCAACCAGAGTGGTGAACGAGCCGAGTCAAGCCAGGAGTGTGCGAGGTACCAAACGAAGAGCAGAAGAGTAGTCAGTAAGCCAGGGTCTGTATGGAGCAGGAACAAAGTAGAAGGAGCTGTAGCTGGGCCAGGAAACCACACGAAAAAGAATAACAAGCAAGGAGGAACAGGAAATGCAGGTATAAATAGACAGAGGGCGGGAGCTAGCTGAGTCTGGCCAGGCTGCGATAGGCTCTCCCACTCCTAAGCCTGCCAGCCTGACTGGTGGAAGCTGGAGTCAGTCTCAGGGATGAAGATTCAGGTGCTGACTGATTAATTAAGGGAGTTAACCCCGAAGCTGTGCCTGGCAGATCCTTTACAGTACCCCCCCCTTTTATGAGGGGCCACCGGACCCTTTCTAAGTGGACCTGGCTTACTGGGGAAACGCAGGTGGAACCTCCTGACCAATACCCCAGCGTGAACATCCCGGGCGGGTACCCAAGTCCTCTCCTCGGGCCCGTAACCTCTCCAATGGACCAGGTACTGGAGGGAGCCTTGGACCATCTTGCTGTCCACAATCCTGGCCACCTCGAATTCCACCCCCTCAGGGGTGAGGATGGGAACAGGAGGTCTCCTCGAGGGAGCCAAGGACGGGGAGCAGCGTTTGAGGAGGGAGGCATGAAACACGTCGTGTATACGAAAAGATGGGGGTAACTCCAGCCGGAAGGAGACAGGATTGAGGACCTCAATGACCTTATACGGCCCAATAAACCGGGGAGCAAACTTCTTGGACGGAACCTTGAGACGCAAGTTCCTAGACGACAACCACACCAGATCCCCGACCATAAACAGGGGGTTAGCAGAACGTTTTTTATCAGCCTGAGTTTTTTGTACGCTCTGGGACGCCTCTAGGTTCTTCTGAACCTGGGCCCAGACTGTGCACAGTTCCCGATGAACGACCTCTACCTCGGGATTGTTGGAACTACCAGGTGAAACGGAGGAGAACCGTGGATTAAACAAAAAAAAATTACAGAAAAAGGGAGAGACCCCTGACGAGTTACTGACCCGGTTATTAAGGGAAAATTCGGCGAGGGGAATGAATGAGACCCAATCATATTGACAGTCAGAGACAAAACACCTTAAGTATTGTTCTAGAGATTGATTAGTCCTCTCCGTTTGACCATTGGTTTCAGGATGGAAGGCAGAGGAGAAGGACAGATCAATCCCCAACTTCATACAGAAGGCTCTCCAAAACAATGAAACAAATTGTACCCCTCTGTCCGAAACAATATTGACAGGGACCCCATGGAGACGCAGGATGTGTTTGACAAACAAGGTAGCCAACGTCTTGGCGTTGGGTAGTTTCTTGAGGGGCACAAAGTGGAACATCTTACTGAAGCGGTCTACCACCACCCACACCACCGACTTGCCTTGGGATGGAGGCAAATCGGTGATAAAATCCATGGAGATATGTGTCCAAGGTCTCTGGGGAATGGGCAACGAACGCAGTAAGCCCGCTGGTCGGGACCTGGGAGTCTTGGACCTAGCACAAACCTCACAAGCGGCGATGTAGGCCTTAACGTCTTTAGGCAACCCAGGCCACCAATAATTTCTGGTAATGAGGTGTTTGGTACCCAGGATGCCTGGATGACCAGATAGTGCGGAGTCATGATTTTCCCTAAGTACCCTTAGCCGGAATTGCAGGGGAACAAACAGCTTGTTCTCAGGAAGGTTCCCGGGAGCTGAACCTTGAGCAGCAGCAATTTCAGAGACTAAATCAGAATCGATCGAGGAAATGATTATACCTGGAGGCAAAACACAAGCAGGATCTTCCTCCGAAGGAGGGCTGGCCATGAAGCTACGCGACAGTGCATCAGCCTTAATATTTTTAGACCCAGCCCTATAGGTGACCAAAAAGTTGAATCTGGTAAAAAATAATGCCCATCGAGCTATGTCTCGGGTTTAGCCTCCGGGCAGATTCTAGGAAAACCAGATTCTTGTGGTCGGTAAGGACCGTTACCTGGTGTCTAGCCCCCTCCAGGAAGTGGCGCCACTCTTCAAATGCCCATTTAATGGCTAAGAGTTCGCGGTTGCCAATATCATAGTTACTCTCAGTTGGCGAAAACTTCCTGGAGAAGTAGGCACAGGGGCGGAGATGGGTGAGGGACCTGGTACCCTGGGACAAGACAGCCCCCACTCCCACCTCAGATGCGTCAACTTCCACGATAAATGGCTCCATTTGGTTGGGCTGAACCAGCACCGGGGCCGAGATAAAGCACTTCTTAAGGACCTCAAAAGCCTGGACAGCCTCAGGAGGCCAGTGGAGGAGATCAGCACCTTTGCGAGTGAGGTCCGTAAGAGGCTTAGCGATGACCGAGAAGTTAGCAATAAATCTCCTGTAATAAATAGCGAACCCCAAAAAACACTGTAACGCCTTCAGGGAGGCAGGTTGGACCCATTCCGCCACAGCCTGAACCTTGGCGGGGTCCATGCGGAATTCATGAGGAGTGAGGATTTGACCCAAAAATGGTATCTCCTGTACCCCAAACACACATTTTTCGGTTTTGGCAAACAGTTTGTTTTTCCGAAGGACCTGGAGCACCTTCCTGACATGCTCAATGTGGGAGGACCAGTCCTTGGAAAACACCAGTATGTCATCAAGGTACACTACAAGAAATATCCCCAGGTAATTTCTCAAAATCTCATTTATGAAATTCTGGAAGACCGCAGGGGCATTACACAACCCAAAGGGCATGACGAGGTATTCGAAATGGCCTTCGGGCGTGTTAAACGCAGTCTTCCACTCATCCCCCTCTTTGATGCGAATAAGGTTATACGCCCCCCGTAGATCCAATTTAGAGAACCATTGGGCCCCCTGAACCTGATTAAAGAGATCAGGAATCAAAGGAAGGGGATACTGGTTCCTTACCGTGACCTTATTCAGGCTACGGTAGTCAATGCATGGCCTAAGACCACCATCCTTCTTCCCCACGAAGAAGAAGCCAGCACCTACCGGAGAAGAAGAGGGACGAATGTAACCCTTGGCCAGGGATTCCTGGATATACCCTCTCATGGCTTCACGTTCGGGACAAGAAAGATTAAATATCCTACCCTTAGGAAGCTTAGCTCCTGGTACCAATTCGATAGCGCAATCGTATTCTCTATGAGGAGGTAACACTTCGGAGGCCTCCCTAGAGAAAACATCAGCGAAGTCCTGAACAAACTCGGGTAGCGTATTCGCCTCCTCAGGGGGAGAAATAGAATTAACAGAAAAACATGACGTACAACATTCATTACCCCATTTGGTTAGCTCCCCAGTATTCCAGTCAAACGTGGGATTATGCAACTGCAACCAGGGAAGGCCTAGAACCAAATCGTACGATAATCCCTGCATCAACAGTACAGAGCATTGCTCCAAATGCATGGAGCCAACAAGGAGTTCAAAAACAGGGGTATGCTGTGTAAAATAACCATTAGCAAGAGGAGTGGAGTCGATACCCACTACCGGGACAAGTTTAGGCAAATCAATCAGAGGCATAGCAAGAGACATAGCAAATTCCACAGACATAATATTAGTAGAGGACCCTGAATCCACGAAGGCACTGCCGGTAGCAGACCTACCACCAAAAGAGACTTGAAAGGGAAGCAAGATCTTAGTACATTTCCTATTTACTGGAAATACCTGTGCGCCCAAGTGACCTCCCCGATGATCACTTAGGCGCGGAAGTTCTCTGGCTGCATTCTTACGCTTAGGACAGTTGTTCACTTGATGCTTGTCATCCCCACAGTAGAAGCAGAGACCATTCTTCCTGCGGAATTCTCTACGTTGTTGGGGGGACACGGAGGCCCCGAGTTGCATAGGTATCTCTGAGTCTTTCCTGGAGGAACGAAGCAACGGAACTTCGGGAGGCATCATGGGGGAGTCGGAGGAGAAAACACATAAACGTTCATGTTGTCGTTCCCTGAGACGTCGGTCAAGTCGTACCGCTAAAGCCATAGCCTGGTCTAGGGAGTCAGAAGAGGGATAGCTAACTAGCAGGTCTTTCAGGGCATTCGACAGACCCAACCTAAACTGGCACCTTAAGGCAGGGTCATTCCACCGAGAAGCTACGCACCACTTCCTAAAGTCAGAGCAATACTCCTCAACAGGTCTCTTACCCTGACGTAAGGTCACCAGCTGACTCTCGGCAAAGACAGTCCTGTCAGTCTCGTCATAAATAAGTCCGAGAGCAGAAAATAAACAATCAAAGGAGGAAAGTTCAGGGGCGTAAGGAGCCAAGGAGAAGGCCCACTCTTGGGGCCCTTCCTGGAGCCGGGACATAATTATACCCACCCGCTGGCTCTCAGAACCTGAGGAATGAGGCTTTAAACGAAAGTAAAGCCTACAACTCTCCCGAAAGGAGAGAAAAGCCCTCCGGTCCCCTGAGAACCGGTCGGGCAACTTGAGGTGGGGTTCAAGAGGTGCGGTGAGGGGAACTACCAAGGTAGCATCAGGCTGGTTGACCCTCTGAGCCAGGGCCTGGACCTGTAGGGAGAGACCCTGCATTTGCTGAGCCAGGGTCTCACGGGGGTCCATAGTGGTGTCAGGGACCAGGGTAGACTAGGTATGGGCTTGTTATTATGTAATGACCGGGGGGTAGGGAAACGGACAAGTGAGCCCTAATCTACCCGCCACTCTGTCCCTGCCTACTTGCAACGACCCGCCCTAGGCGATGGGGTACAACTGGGCGGCGGTCCCTGCACTCAGTAAGTGCACGACAAACACGACAAACATACAAGGGAATACAAGCAAGGGAAAGGGGCAGTTGCCCACGGCAACACCGTGAGCAACCAGAGTGGTGAACGAGCCGAGTCAAGCCAGGAGTGTGCGAGGTACCAAACGAAGAGCAGAAGAGTAGTCAGTAAGCCAGGGTCTGTATGGAGCAGGAACAAAGTAGAAGGAGCTGTAGCTGGGCCAGGAAACCACACGAAAAAGAATAACAAGCAAGGAGGAACAGGAAATGCAGGTATAAATAGACAGAGGGCGGGAGCTAGCTGAGTCTGGCCAGGCTGCGATAGGCTCTCCCACTCCTAAGCCTGCCAGCCTGAGTGGTGGAAGCTGGAGTCAGTCTCAGGGATGAAGATTCAGGTGCTGACTGATTAATTAAGGGAGTTAACCCCGAAGCTGTGCCTGGCAGATCCTTTACAATGTCCCTTCTTTGTACCCTTGTCTGTCGTGCACCTATTGAGTGTAGGGACAGTCTCCCAGTTGTACCCCGTCGCCTAAGGCGGGTCGTTGCAAGTAGGCAGGGACTGAGTGGCGGGTAGATTAGGGCTCACTTGTCTGTTTCCCTACCCCGACATTACATAATCACAAGCCCATATACCTAGTCTACCCTGGTCCCTGACACTACTATGGACCCCCTTGAGACCCTGGCTCAGCAAATGCAGGGCCTCTCCCTACAGGTCCAGGCCCTGGCTCAGAGTGACAACCAGCCTGATGCTGCTCTGGTAGTGCCCCTCACCTCACCTCTTGAACCCCACCTCAAGTTGCCTGACCGGTTCTCAGGGGACCGGAGAACTTTTTTCTCCTTTCGGGAGAGTTGTAGGCTCTATTTTCGCTTAAAGCCCACTCCTCTGGTTCTGAGAGCCAGCGGGTGGGTATAATTATGTCCCGGCTCCAGGACGGGCCCCAAGAATGGGCCTTCTCCTTGGCTCCTGACGCCCCTGAACTTTCCTCCGTTGATCTTTTCTTTTCTGGTCTCGGGCTCATTTATGACGAGACTGACAAGACTGCCTTTGCCGAGAGTCAGCTAGTGACCTTACGTCAAGGTAAGAGATCTGTTGAGGAGTATTGTTCTGACTTTAGGAAGTGGTGTGTAGCTTCTCGGTGGAATGACCCTGCCTTAAGGTGCCAATTTAGATTGGGTCTGTCGAACGCCCTGAAAGACCTGCTAGTTAGCTATCCCTCTTCTGACTCCCTAGATCAGGTTATGGCCTTAGCGGTACGACTTGACCGACGTCTCAGGGAACGACGACTTGAACGTGTTTGTGTTTTCTCCTCTGACTCCCCCATGATGCCTCCCGAGGTTCCGTTGCTTCGTTCTTCCACGGAAGACTCGGAGGTACCTATGCAACTCGGGGCCTCCGTGTCCCCCCAACAATGTAGAGAGTTCCGCAGGAAGAATGGTCTCTGCTTCTACTGTGGGGATGACAAGCATCAAGTGAACAGCTGTCCTAGGCGTAAGAATAAGCAGCCGGAAGAACTTCCGCGCCTAAGTGACCATCGGGGAGGTCACTTGGGCGCACAGGTATTTCCCGCAAATATGAAACGTAATAAAATCTTGCTTCCCTTTCAGGTCTCTTTTGGTGGTAGGTCTGCTACCGGCAGTGCCTTCGTGGATTCAGGGTCCTCTACTAATATTATGTCTGTGGAATTTGCTATGTCTCTTGCTATGCCTCTGATTGATTTGCCTAAACTTGTCCCGGTAGTGGGTATCGACTCCACTCCTCTTGCTAATGGTTATTTTACACAGTATACCCCTGTTTTTGAACTCGTTGTGGGCTCCATGCATTTGGAGCAGTGCTCTGTACTGGTGATGCAGGGATTATCGTCCGATTTGGTTTTAGGCCTTCCCTGGTTGCAGTTGCATAATCCCACTTTTGACTGGAATACTGGGGATCTTACCAAATGGGGTAATGAATGCATGACGTCATGTTTTCCTGTTAATTCTATTTCTCTCCCTGAGGAGGTGAACACTCTACCTGAGTTTGTTCAGGACTTCGCTGATGTTTTCTCTAAAGAGGCCTCCGAAGTGTTACCACCTCATAGAGAATATGATTGCGCAATTGATTTGGTACCAGGAGCTAAGCTCCCTAAGGGTAGGATATTTAATCTCTCTTGTCCCGAACGTGAAGCCATGAGAGAGTATAATATAGATGAAAGAAATTAAAATGCGGCACTCACCCGTTTGCAAATCTTTTTAACTTTATTGTGTTACCTTGGCGAGGATAAAAGCATTACAGGGAGGACAGCTAGTTGTAGGTTACAGCCTGTTTCGCGCTGGAGATTGCGCTTCTTCTGACCTACCATGAGAGAGTATATCCAGGAATGCCTGGCCAAGGGTTACATTCGCCCCTCTACTTCTCCGGTAGGTGCTGGCTTCTTCTTCGTAGGGAAGAAGGATGGTGGTCTTAGGCCATGCATTGACTACCGAAACTTGAATAAGGTCACTGTAAGGAACCAGTATCCCCTTCCTTTGATTCCTGATCTCTTCAATCAGGTTCAGGGGGCCCAATGGTTCTCTAAGTTTGATCTACGGGGGGCTTATAACCTTATCCGCATCAAAGAGGGGGATGAGTGGAAGACTGCGTTTAACACGCCTGAAGGTCATTTCGAATACCTCGTCATGCCCTTTGGGTTGTGTAATGCTCCCGCGGTCTTCCAGAATTTCATAAATGAGGTTTTACGAGACTACCTGGGGGTATTTCTTGTAGTGTACCTTGATGACATACTTGTGTTTTCCAAGGACTTTTCCTCCCACATTGAGCATGTCAGGAAGGTGCTCCAGGCCCTTCGGGAAAACAAACTGTTTGCTAAGACCGAAAAATGTGTGTTTGGGGTGCAGGAGATACCGTTTTTGGGTCAAATCCTCACTCCTCATGAATTCCGCATGGACCCCGCCAAGGTCCAGGCTGTGGCGGAATGGGTCCAACCTGCCTCCCTGAAGGCGTTACAGTGCTTCCTGGGGTTCGCTAATTATTACAGGAGATTTATTGCTAACTTCTCTGTCATCGCTAAGCCTCTTACGGATCTCACTCGCAAAGGTGCTGATCTCCTCCACTGGGCTCCTGAGGCTGTCCAGGCTTTTGAGGTCCTTAAGAAGTGCTTTATCTCGGCCCCAGTGCTGGTTCAGCCCAACCAAATGGAGCCATTTATCGTGGAGGTTGACGCGTCCGAGGTGGGAGTGGGGGCTGTCTTGTCCCAGGGTACCAGGTCCCTCACCCATCTCCACCCCTGTGCCTTCTTCTCCAGGTAGTTTTCGCCCACTGAGAGTAACTATGATATTGGCAACCGCGAACTCTTAGCCATTAAATGGGCATTTGAAGAGTGGCGCCACTTCCTGGAGGGGGCTAGGCACCAGGTTACGGTCCTTACCGACCACAAGAATCTGGTTTTCCTAGAATCTGCCCGGAGGCTAAACCCGAGACAAGCTCGATGGGCATTATTTTTTACCAGATTCAACTTTTTGGTCACCTATAGGGCTGGGTCTAAAAATATTAAGGCTGATGCACTGTCGCGTAGCTTCATGGCCAGCCCTCCTTCGGAGGAAGATCCTGCTTGTGTTTTGCCTCCAGGTATAATCATTTCCTCTATTGATTCTGATTTAGTCTCTGAAATTGCGGCTGATCAAGGTTCAGCTCCCGGGAACCTTCCTGAAAACAAGCTGTTTGTTCCCCTGCAATTCCGGCTAAGGGTACTTAGGGAAAATCATGACTCTGCACTATCTGGCCATCCAGGCATCCTGGGTACCAAGCACCTCATTGCCAGAAACTATTGGTGGCCTGGGTTGCTCAAAGACGTTAAGGCCTACGTCGCCGCTTGTGAAGTTTGTGCTAGGTCCAAGATTCCCAGGTCCCGACCAGCGGGCTTACTATGTTCTTTGCCCATTCCCCAGAGACCTTGGACCCATATCTCCATGGATTTCATCACCGATTTGCCTCCATCTCAAGGCAAGTCGGTGGTGTGGGTTGTAGTAGACCGCTTCAGTAAGATGTGCCACTTTGTGCCCCTCAAGAAACTACTCAATGCTAAGACGTTAGCTACCTTGTTTGTCAAACACATCCTGCGTCTCCATGGGGTCCCCGTCAATATTGTTTCTGACAGAGGGGTACAATTTGTTTCATTGTTTTGGAGAGCCTTCTGTAAAAAGTTGGAGATAGATCTGTCCTTCTCCTCTGCCTTCCATCCTGAAACTAATGGCCAAACTGAGAGGACTAATCAGTCTCTAGAACAATATTTAAGGTGTTTTATCTCTGACTGTCAATATGATTGGGTCTCATTCATTCCCCTCGCCGAATTTTCCCTTAATAACCGGGTCAGTAACTCGTCAGGGGTCTCCCCCTTTTTCTGTAATTTTGGGTTTAATCCACGGTTCTCCTCCGTTTCACCTGGTAGTTCCAACAATCACGAGGTAGATGTCGTTCATCGGGAAATGTGCACAGTCTGGGCCCAGGTTTAGAAGAACCTAGAGGAGTCCCAGAGCATACAAAAGACTCAGGCAGATAGAAGACGTTCTGCTAACCCCTTGTTTATGGTCGGGGATCTGGTGTGGCTATCGTCAAAAAGTCCCGTCCAAGAAGTTTGCTCCCCGGTTCATAGGGCCATACAAGGTCATTGAAGTCCTTAACCCTGTCTCCTTCCGACTGGAGTTGCCCCCGTCTTTTCGAGTACACAACGTGTTTCATGCCTCCCTCCTTAAACACTGCTCCCCGTCCTTGGCTCCCTCGAGGAAACCTCCGGTCCCTGTTCTCACCCCTGAGGGGGTAGAATTCGAGGTGGCCAAGATTGTGGACAGCAGGATGGTCCAAGGCTCCCTCCAGTACCTGGTCAATTGGAGGGGATACGGGCCTGAGGAGAGGACTTGGGTACCCGCCCGGGATGTTCACGCTGGGGTATTGCTCAGGAGGTTCCACCTTCGTTTCCCCAATAAACCAGGTCCACCTAGAAAGGGTCCGGTGGCCCCTCATAAAAGGGGGGGGTACTGTAAAGTGTCTGCCAGACACAACTTCTGTGTCGACGCCCATAGGTAATCTGTCTGCACCTGCTTCTATGTCTGTGAGACTGACTCCATCTTCCACCACCCAGGATGGCAGACTTAGGAGTGGGAGAGCCTATCACAGCCTGGCCAGATGGAGCTAGCTCCCGCCCTCTGTCTATTTATACCTGCCTTTCCTGTTCCTCCTTTGCTTGTGATTCTTCTCTGTTGGTTTCCTGGCCCTGCTGCAGCTTCTTGAACTACTGATCCTCTGCTTGTGATTGACCTTGGCTTTTCTGACCACTCTTCTGCTCTGCGTTTTTGTACCTCGCTCATCTCCTGGTTTGACTCGGCTCGTTCACCTCGCTTGTTGCTCACGGTGTTCCCGTGGGCAACTTCCCCATTTCCCTGGCTTCTTTGTACCCTTGTCTGTTTGTCTGTCGTGCACCTATTGAGTGTAGGGACCATCGCCCAGTTGTACCCCGTCACCTAGGGCGGGTCGTTGCAAGTAGGCAGGGACTGAGTGGCGGGTAGATTAGGGCTCACTTGTCTGTTTCCCTACCCCGACATTACAGATCACATCTAAGTTCATAGCTTATATGTGATCGATAACAGCGCAATATACAGATGCCCTGTATACAGAATACTCAGCAGCTGTATCTTAAAATGTAAAAATTATTTTTTAACAAAAAGTAATTAGAGAGTTGCACCATACACACTGGTGGATATTTTTATTTAAAAAAAAAAACATTTTGAAAGGTGTACATAGCCTCTAAAGTCTCATTCACATCTGTGTTGGCGGCTCAGTTAGGGGCCCCCATTGCAGATCTGACTGAGAATGCTAGAAACAATAGCGCAGCATACTACGCTATTGTTTCCGGTAAAATAATGGTCATCCTGACGGAAACCCAACAGAATGAATTAAAGAATAGTTACCAGCTATTTCCATTGTTCTGCTCCTCTGATGGAGCAGAACAATGGAAAGCCGAATGCAGATGTCAACGAGACCTAAGAAGCATTGGGGTACACTTAAAAAAGAATGGTGTAGTTAATAGGATGAAGTAAAAGCATTGCAAACGTGGTGCAGGAGAATATTTATACTATAATTTATTATCATTGTTTTCTGTTTCTATTTTTATGTGCCCAACCGCTATCTGTTCGTGGCCATAGCCCAGGATGGCAAAACAAAACACTTAGGTACCATCTTATGAGGAGTTAGTCAGAGAACATTTATGAGAATAATCCAAAATGGATCAGAAGTGCATCTCAGTTATAAAACAGTTTCAATATTTTCTGTCAAAACACCACTGGCTATCTATCTATTAATCTATCTATCTATCTATCTATCTATCTATCTATCTATCTATCTATCTATCTATCTATCTATCTATCTATCTATCTATCTATCTATCTATCTACAGGTTGCTTGATGCTGACATTTTAAAATTATTTATTTTATTTTTAATTAGGTTTTTCATCTTGTAGCACACCACAGCCTTATATACAGTTCTTATGGGCCAATGTAGTTTTGCTCTGACAGGTGCACTTGGAGTGTTGAAGCACAGCTGTCAGCTCTATGCACTATACCTAAATTAATCATCTCTGACAAATGAACACCAATATACTACTTAGGCCAAATTCACATGCTAATTTGTGCTAAATTGCGCAATTTTTGCAGGTAGAAATGTTAGGGCTATGCAATCATTTTTATTTATTCTAGTGCCTGATAATATATTAAAGATCTATTTAGAGATAATTAAAGGGGTTGTTCGTTACATTTAAAAGACTAGCCGCAAGCAGGGGATGTGATAAAGGGGATGTGATAAAAAACAAAATAAGTATTACTCACCTGGTAAATTCCCCGCCGCTCTTGCACTGCCGCTCTGGTGCTGCCTGCCAGCCTCTGTTGCTGTCCAGCAGTGATAATGCTATGACTGCCCGCACGTTACTTCTGCAGCCAATAACCGTCCCCAGTGGTGATGGTAGCATGGTGGGCATGTAACTGCTGAGGACAGTGATTGGCTGCAGTCATCATGTGCGGATAGTCAGAAGGACATCACTTCTGGACAGCAACAGAAACTGGCAAGGGGCATCTGCACGACAGGGTTATTGATCATGTAATACTTAGTCTACTACTTTATCACATCACCTGCTTGCTACCCGTCTTTTAAATGTCCCAGACAACCCCTTTAATTTGACACATATATAATAAATAGATATATAATTTATTAAACAGAACTAAAACGCTGATGATGTACTTGACAATACTTACTCATTAATGTATCTAACCAAGACTAGAAAATTGACACTAAATATCCTTTCAGCAGATGTAATATAATACCAGCATATCCATACCGCAACGTCAGGCTTTATTTGCTTACACAGTAGCTCCTACCAGCTCATCTATACTTATACTGTAGATAAAAGAGAAACATTAAAACATGCTTTCTGCATCTTTTTAATTACCTATATTGAGGATCATCTAACCTCATCCTGTTGTACTTAAGAACAAAAGCAAGGCTCCATTTGCTAACAAAGGCTAATCCTATTATTAATAATATATAAGATTATGCAAATCTGTGAGACCAAAGACTATTCAATCCATAATGCTCAGGGTGTCAAATGGTGAATAATCTTTCCAAGATCTCTAGAAATGACCTGGGACATAATTCAGTGGAATCTCCACTTCTTAAAGGAACATTAAAGTAAAAAGAACAAATAGTAACAGCTCATGCCATAAAATTTACCATAATACTAATACATCCCCTTGATCTTGTTCTTTTCAAATTACAACCCAGAGGCTTAATAAAGGTCTTCTGGAGGCATTCATAATGTCTCCCTACAAGACTTGGAGTATATCAACAATAGATTTGAGAAAAGAAGCAGGTTTTAGGCCTTTATTCACTCATTCCAGATTTGCTCAGTATTTTGCATCAGTATTGTGAAGCCAAAATCAGGAATGGATGCAAAGAAGAGATGAAGTATAAATCTTTTCATTATTCTTTCAACGTGTTTAGGATCCAGTCCTGGTTTTGGCTTACAAATACTATCGCAAGATACTGACCAAATCTGCAATGTGTGAATTAACTCTTAAGCTGCTTTGTTTATAGCTGGGAGGCAGTTTACTGTATCAGAAATCTATCTCCACTGTCCTGTCTACAGTGGAGTCAAAGCAAGTCTTATTCATTTACTAGGCACCACTCCTTCTGAAGCTCAAGGTCATCATAGCGAAAACAAGGAGGTGGAAACCCCTCTATTTCCTTTCACAGATCTCTGGAGCTTGTTGAAGTCCTTGCAGACTCACAGACTTGCAATGCAATTTTTTTCTGCTGTTTTCTAAATGCTATATAGTTAGATTTCTCATAGAAGTCTAATAAAGGGACAGTCATGACTATTACGCATTTCAATACCTTTGTCAAGCAGTGTAGAAAGCGCTTAATGGTAGCAGGAACAGCTCACATATTTAGAATGGATGACCATGGTGACCATCTTTATTTTAATATGCATCCTCCTGGTGCATTGGGCCAAATAATTGTCTATGTGCCTAAATGTCTGTGGGAGTGGGGGAGAGAAATTAATGTAAACCTTACGGTACATTATATCTATAGAGGCCAAGGAGCAGCTCACTGACTTTTAATATTCTTTATAATTTGTAGTATTATTCCTCTGATGTTGCGGAGACTCTTTTTCAAGAGGAATCAAGGACTTCATGATAATTATGATTAAATAACAGGAATCATCCTCTCCTCCAAAACAAGGTTCTACAGAATTAAGGTCTGTATTATAATTTAACTCAATAATAGTAGAAGTAATAATGCCCTTATGCAAAGGGAGACAAAGTGCCCCATAACAGAGCCATCCACAAATGTCCTCATAAAGTGTCAGTCACAATGGCATCCATACAGTGCAGCCATTGTGCCCTCCAAGTAGTGCCAGGCAGTGCTCCAAAACAGTTAAAGCCACTGGGCCTACCAAATAATTAGCCACAGAGCCACTCATACACACATTTCCCCATTTAGTGCCAGCAAAAATGAACCCCATACAGTGTCAGCCAGTGCCCCCAAAAAGGATAACCATTGAATAACTGAACTTCTTACACAGCAAGCTAACATGTCCCAGTAAAGTTGTGCAAATGCTCCCACGGTCATAAAATCATATTAGTTGAATGCAAATTAGCTGTAAGTGTCATTTACGGGGTAAATTTAGCTCCAAAAAGGGCTATAGCTGGCGATTGAATTGTAAAAGTCACTGGAAACTGGAAAATTACATTAAAAGGTTAAACAGTGGATGCATATGGAAGGCTAGCAACAAGGATGCATACTTAAGAGCATTAGTCCTTGAATTGTCCTCTTTCATCAAGTTAGTAATTCTATTCAGCCATTTCTTAAGGTGAGTTCATGTCTAAGGTGAGTTTCTGCTGTGGATTCGCCATGGATTTGCATTACATTCAAATGCCTATCCATGATAGGCATTGAAAATTTCACAGCGAACATATCCGTTGCATATGAATGGGGTCTTTCCAAAATCCCATTCACATTTATTATACTGCACGTTGTGTACTAAAATCCGTACCAAACAATCCGCCATATCTGAACGTTGCTGGAAAAACTGGGTGATGATCCATATGGTCACCATTAAATGTTCCTCAGGAGTTGGTATGCACTTCAGAAGTGGTCAAAGGCTTGATGACCCTTATGAAAGCTCCAAAGGCCTCCATATTGGTTATTACCCTAGTGTCTCAGAAAAAAATATAATTCAGAAACAAATGACTACAATTTTTGTTTAAATGACGACATCTCAAGGACATATTTACTGATGATTTTTTTTTTTTTTTAGGACATTTTATTAACACCACAAAACTAAACCCTTATTGATAGGCACCCAGTGAAAACGAATCTTCAGATTTCACCAAGTTTCCCCCACGTTTTCTTCCTTATGCATGGCTATATATATTCTATTTTTTCTGGCTTTCTTTAGAAATTTTACCATTTTACTGGTTTACCTGAAACATACATCACATTTCAGGCTGTAACATTTAAAAGTACAGATTATTTCATTGTGACTTGTAACTATTACAGTAAGGATGTTGGATCCATTTAGGTTTTCATGGGCCACTGTGTCTATATTTTTTTCAAAGGCTTCCTGTAATTGTCTTCATTATTTTTATATTTGTCAGGCCAGATAAAGATACACATCATGTTTATGGTGTGTCAGTTATCCGGGGAATGATTGATTTGCACAATGTCAGTTGTATAAGGCAATTGTGGGATATTATTGATGAGAAACATATCTGAGCCTGACATCAAATTAGTGGTCTTCATGTAACAAATACAGGAGGAAATGTCTCAGATACTTAAACTAGTGGGAGGATGGAGTTTTTCTACTCCCTCATCAATGAAACGCTGCTTTAAGTGTAGAGGAAGGGAGGGAAAAAGGGCTAAGTCAAAACTTCAGTATTTCTCATTATTATCTATACCTAAAGGGGACAGAAAAAGCCTCCTGTACTTCCTCTCATCAATACAGTAGAGCTTTTTGTCAGTAATTTGCAATAAGTGTCTACTGCAGTTCTATGGGGACCTAGAAATCATTATTGGCTGCAGACCTGCACTGTTCCTAATTGGAAGCATTGGGCCTTATCAACGGAGGATTTTCTAGGACCTTTGACAGATACCAATACTAAAATCATTGTTCACTTGTCAATTTAAAGACCATTAAAGCAGCTTATTTTTGTTTTAATTGGAAGCTTCTCCCCTCAACAACCCTCCAAAAAAACACAGGGCGGATAAGGTATATTAACATTGAGGTAGCAAGCTATGTAGGTCAGTTCATCAGGTTAGGATTGTGAGAGGATAAAAATAAAACAAGAAAACACGCACATTTTAGTTTAAAAGATTCTTCTAATTTCCTTGGGATTTCAGCATCAAGCATCGAGTAAGGTGGTATCTGCCTGTAAATCTCCCAATTAAGCAAAACTGCATTCATTTAAGATGTTTGCAAAAAGCGCATTGGGGCCAAAATCAATCACACGCGGTAGCCTGACCGGATGAAAACATATGCATAACATATTCATGTGCAGTGCACTGTAAGCAACCCTAAGCAGATCTCATTAATAAAAGCGTATATGTTATGTGAATTTGCCATACTGCTGATACTGTCAGATGCAACCAAACTAATATGTGTAAATGTTTTGGAGCAATAATCTGCTTACAGCCGCTTTTCCCTGAGTAGCAGCGGTTTGGGGAGGACTGATGTTTGGCTATATGGAGAGGCAGACTTGTTTTGACACTTCATTGAATAAGTAATGAAATCAGGGCTGATAGCAAGTTGACGGAATAATTGTAGGCAGCATTGCCATCCTATAGGTTATAGCAACAATTTCACTGAAGGTAGAAAAGCAAAACGAAAACAGTTTTCCCTATAAATGTTCATAATATATATTTTACATAAAAATATTCTTTCAGGGCCGTATTACAGAACTGTGTTGTACAGATCCGTAATATGGGGCCCAGAGACTGCAACTGGCACATACTGTACCTCAATGTGTCCGCGGTGGCATGCCGTATTATGGCACTCTTCTCCCCTAGAAGCATTGTTCACAGAGGGACCATACGATGGCACGTGGACTGCATAAGGCTACGTAATATGGAACTGTAGGGATTCCATGTGTCTCCGTACAGGCTCCATGTATGCGGTTTTACTGTGTGAATGAGGTCTTAGCTAGTTTTATAAAGGTGGCCAGACACTAGCCCGACTCTAGCCCAAAGGCAGCTGTTGTAGGAGAGAAGGATCGAGCGACTGCGTTACAACATGCCTGATCGTTTTGTTCTCAGGGGTGATAGGCTGCTTCTAGAGGTGTCTGGCATCGAATTACTCGCCTCTCCCCATTCTACCCCCTCGCCAAGAGTGTAGGGGTATGGGGGGTCGAAAGGGATGTCTGTCGGGCGAAAAATATTTTTCCGTCAACAGCTATCTAATGTGTATTACCAACTTAATGGGCTTTGGTTCAAGCTGTCACTATACCACCTGCTGGGACTACTCAAGTATGTCGGGACTCTTAGTGGAAATTCACAAATTCTTTCACCTGATAATTTTTTTTTAAATTTGTGAATCAGTTTGTGAATTGCTAGCTATTAGCAAGCATTGCCATGTTTGATATTGCCTTTTGGCAAATTTAGGAATTCCCATTCATACCATGTGGAGTTCGATGTATTAAGCATCAAAAGATATTAAAAGGAGAAAATACATCTGAAAATACGATGGACAGTTAGTTCGTGATTTGTATCAATGTTATACTTCTAACTCTGATATAGTATACATGTATGAATATTGGCCTTTCTTTTTCATAGTAAACAGTTCTGGAGATATTTCAACTTTTTTATTTTCTGTGTTGAAATAAAGATGCACCACTACTGCACCAAAAGACATATGTAGTTTGTCAGTAAAGCATTTTAGGTGTATAGTGTGTGCTGGAGTAGTGTAGGGCTCTGAATATATCTTGCATTTAGGCCTTTGTGAGCTGCCCGTACTGGCTTTGTCGGGTGCCATGTGTATGGAGCTCGTCTGCCATACGAGCAATACTTCTACAGGAGGAAATCAACACACATACGGCATCAGATGGAGCATGCCACTTTTAAACAGAATGTATGAAATTGGAAGCATATGGAGGTAAATGCATGCACTACAATGAAGTTTGTAATACAATTTTGTCAAAAACGGAGTCGCACGGATAGCCTGTACAAAACACATGCAGTCCCTATGGTTCCCTATTATGGAGTCGAACCCGTGTGCCGCTGTATCGTGCCTACATGGGCATCGTAATGCCTCTGAAATACAGTATCTGCTGAAGCATACCACAACTTTTTTTTCAACCGTGATTGATTAGAAACAGCCCCTATATACAGTATGTTCTAATTTTCATTGCAGAATTTGCCGCAATTACAAAAATCATGGCAAAACCCATGACAAAAACCACAACAAAATTGTTATACCCTAATAGGGTCCCCCACCTACCAGGTTTATTTATAATATTGATGTCTTCATATGTGGCAGAGAGGCTATTGGGGCCTCTCAGGCACCAGAGCCCCGAAGTAGCTGTGACACCCCCGAATCTAAGACAATCTATCATATGTACAGACATTGCAGAGCTCAATCTGTAACTTCATTCTTTGTGACTGCATTGTTTTTGAGCTAAGGCACTAGGTTTACCTGTAGTCCTTTGGAAAACCACGAACAAGACATTGGGATTTTGACAATGCGTTGCGAAAAATCACAACCCGAGGTCTGCTACATCTGCATATAATAAAACACTGTGTCAACTGCAAACAACCTGCCAGGATTCTTGTAGCTTTGTGTACTTTAAGAACTGTATTTTCCTACAAACACATATATACATCTATACATGTAACACATTTGTCTTTTTCCCCATTTATAAGTGAGCTTATATTTTCTTTGTCTGCCATATTATTTGCTGTCATAAATAATTTGATTCAAAAATCGTTTAAGCATGTGTACAACCCATGGAGGGATACATTTGACCTCATTATAGTGCAATAAAGTAAAATTCCAGTTTGTTAAATATCACCGAGCTGCATGCATCCAGTAGCAGATCATAGGCATTGTGCTTCAAAAGCTTGCTCTTTGAGATATAAAATGGGTTAATTTTGGTCGCCAGGAGCTCTTCTACCAAACACAGGAAAAGAGACAGAGATGCAGCCCCTTTAAGAGCTGAGCAAGTAAAGAAAAAAGAGATTTATGCTTTTAATTAATGGCAATTAAACCATGCCTGTTGGCTTGGCCTATGGCAATTGTTCCCTGTGAAAAGAAGGCCGAGCTGGTGACAAGCATTTGAATCCGCTAAGTTCTGTCAGGGGAGCTGACTCTGCAGGCATCAAAACCAAACTAAATCAATAAAAGAATTAAACTTTTATAAATTGCATTTTGACAAGTATCAGATACCGTTAAGCTTTGATATTATGAATTCCTTGGAGGTGATGCAAACAAGAAGGGCCGCGGTTAGAGATTCAAACAATCAAAGAGGCTTGTTAACATGTGCTGTCAAATGCATCAGTGCTATTAATTACTACAAATTAATGTGACTCTCTCTTCCTCTGGTGATTGGAATAATAATCAGCTGGATTCAAGGAATGAGCACGGAGAACATATGCATCCCTGCCAAAAATAATAAGTTAAGAAACAAGCAGACATTTGCAATACTTATGCTTGCAGGCGTGATCATTTTCTTGTGCATATGAACACCCAGCTAGATTTAGCATCTTTTTACAAGTATGGTTCTAATCATCCAAAGCCTTAGATGTTAACTTATTTGAAGAGCGGTAAATTCATACATCTGCTCACATTCCTGTCATACAGTATTTCTTGACCTGGTATTATAGCAATGTTCGACTGGAAATGAGCATAGGGGAAGGTTTAAGGATGACAAACTACGCCTTCATTGCAAAGTGATAGCGAATAATATTTAATCTGTCGGAAAATGCAAAAACTATTTTAAGTTTAGGAACATTAGAAAAAGTCACTGCTGTTTGTGCGTCATGAAGCTAAGAATTTTTATTTTTTAATACTTGTAACGAGTGAGGGGATTGGGATAATGGGAATGTGGGATTTTAATGGAAATATGTCACCAGGGCACACCTTAGAACATATATATATATATATATATATATATATATATATATATATATATATAATATGATCTAGTAAAGCTAGTGAGTAAAATTTGACCGACTGAGTGTGGCCTATAGTGCCAACTTAGAGGTTTAAAAATAGAGTGGTAAGATGTCGGTGCCACATTTGAAGATTAAGCACCTGCCCCCCAGATATCACCCTTACTGCTTCTAATTAGAAATAGTAATGACAGCATCCATGTTCAAAAAAGTATCTTTATTGTGCCCAAAAGTGCATACAGATCAACATTTCGACCCAAGACCCTGCCACTATCATGGGTCGAAACGTTGCTGCCATCGAGACTTTTTCGAACATGGATGCTGTCACTACTATTTCTGTTAGGATGTTTGGTTTGGTTAGAGGACCTTCCCACTTGCATTCAATAAACCGTTCAATCTGGTGTTTCATTAAACGCTGGAGAAAGCGAATAACTGAGCCTTCTTGGCATTTCTCAACCATCTTACTAAGCCTTTTTTTAATGCATTCTACCAATTCCCCTTTTTGTATAACCTATTAGAGGATATGTACGCCATACATTACAGTATATAGTCGGCTATTCATTTAAATATCTGCCATGTAATACTACATTTCTATGCACTGCAAGGAAATTGTGTGCCAAAATGCCTTTTTTCCCCCGCTGAGAATAGCTGATCAATGGGGGATTCTGAAGCCGGAAACACAAAACATTATTAAAAAAATGATGTATTTATGATTTTCTTTTATTCTTTATTAGCGTTTGTCACATATTCAACTATTCTACTAATCGCACATATCGTGATACTGTATTTACATTTACACACTCATTTAGTAACCCAAAAATTACCTATATAACATTTTATTGCTTATGGTGCTGAAAAAGACTCGCAGCACAGTCTCAGTGTTACAAAGTGTGTGAACTACATAATATTTTTGAGACTATCAATCATGAAGTGTCAGTCTGCTGGTAAATGAATCCATAGGCCAGAGGTGATCTGATTCAGTCATCAGAGCACACTAATGGACCAGGCATGAAGGATACAGTTATGAGACAACAGGGATGGCCAGGACATTTATCCATAGATCCGGGCTTTTGTGATAATATTCCCTATAGAATATTTCTTAAGATTGTGTGTACTGTATGCTGTGATGTTGTAGAACGGGATGTTAAAGGAGGTAGTAATGCAACCTTTAACATTGTATACATGCGTTGATGAAAATATGACTTTACAAGTGCACATGACTGTTTTCCATATGAAATTCTTATGTTCCTAAAATTCTTTAGTTATTCTTTAGTTTACCTCAATTTTTGAGAAGATTTCTGCTTGTAGGGGTCTAGAAGATTTCGGTAAATGTGTTTCCATCATTTTTAATAGATGACTATGGTTCTCCAAAACCAGGCTAGACATGTCTCTTGGCTTTATCTAGCAAAGAGGTCTCCAAATTAGAGAACCACTTCTATAACCTCCAAAATCCCAAATAGGACATATGAAAAGGACGTGCTCTTCAAATATTTGACTTTTATCCAATATGTATTAGTGGCAATAACTTAAACAATGTCACCAATAAAAATCTGTCACATCAATAATCAGTGAAGTTGGCTATGCAAGTAATTTTACACGCATTAGTGATAATCATTTTGTCAGAACACTTTTTTTATTATGATTTCAAATTTTTGGTTATTCACAAACGCTGCAATTGTAGCGTTTACCATGGTCCGAAAAGAGTGCCTGTGGGGTGATCATAAGGCATGATATTCCCAATATTACAAACAATTTTCCAAGGGAAAAAAATCATTCCTATAATGAGAAAAATCTATTCATATATTTGCCTTTCCAGAAGAAAAATAACACCAGATTGCTCATCGTATCAGGTAACAATCTTTATGTCAATGGCTAACTCTAATTTATGATATAGTACCTCCAGCCAATGGTACTCTGATTTTTTTCCATCATTTAGAAATTTTATTTGACCTACTGAATCATTATTCGTTTTAGCTGTTGTTAACAATTAAACTGAGAATTTTACATTTCAGACAATATAAATCGTAAGTCAAAATGACTCAACTACGATTAAAATTATTTACAATAGAAAATCACTCAGATCATAGCAAAATATATTAACATACATGTAGTCAAGGTATGATATTGACCAGTTCTGATTGTGGGCATATCTGTATGTCAATGTGTATTTTATGATGTATTAGGTAAGGCATAAGAAAATGAGAAACGGAAAATCAGCAAAACATAAACTTCTGAGTAGTAAAATAAAAAACACATGGAATATGGGTTAGCTCAAGGTAACAGCTGTATTTCTGGCCATAATAGTAAGCACTACCCCTAAGGATCAAGAATATGTAAATTTATATAATATAGATTTGATGGTTCAAGGTTTTTCATGCATTAATTTCACACAGATGGTTAAAGTAGGGTTTAGGACAATGGAGAGTACTGGTAGTTGGGAGGTAACACAGAAGGCTGGCCTAGGGGAGGCTTAAAATGGAAATCAAGTCCTATAGCAGTAGAATGTACATCTAGAATTCCAATTATGAGAACTCTAATTAACACATTTGTTTTTTTTTTGGTAAAGCAGGTCCAATGCATTTGAATTATTGCTGGTACCATGCTGTAAGCATAAGAAAAATAGTTCTTAATTTGTTATAAATATATTGACTGTTATCAAGCATAGCTGAGACCCTGCAGGAAGCCATGGAAGGATAACCCACCCATTCCCATTATTTTCTATGTATCCAATCAATTTAACCCCTTAAGGACGCAGCCTAGTTTGGGCCTTAAGGCTCAGAGCCCATTTTTCAAATCTGACATATTTCACTTTATGTGGTAATAACGTCGGAATGCTTAAACCTATCCAAGCGATTCTGAGATTGTTTTCTCGTGACACTTTGGGCTTCATGTTCGTGGTAAAATTTGGTCGATATATTCAGTCTTTATTTGTGAAAAATTGCAAAATTTAGAGAAAATTTACAAAAAATAGCATTTTTCAGAATTTAAATGCATCTGCTTGAAAAACAGACGGTTATACCACCCAAAATAGTTACTAGTTCACATTTCCCATATGTCTACTTTTGATTGGCATCGTTTTTTGAACATTCTTTTATTTTTCTTGGACGTTACAAGGCTTAGAACATAAACAGCAATTTCTCATATTCTTAAGAAAATTTCAAAAGCCTTTTTTTGAAGGTGCCAGTTCAGTTCTGAAGTGGATTTGAGGGGACTATGTGTTAGAAACCCCCATAAAACACCCCATTTTAAAAACTAGACCCCTCAAAGTATTCAAAACAGCATATAGAAAGTTTTTTAACCCTTCAGGCATTTCACAGGAATTAAAGCAAAGTGGAAATTAAATTTGCAAATTTCATTTTTTCTGCTGAATTTCAATTTTATTCAATTTTTTTTTAGTAACAGAGAAGGTTTTACCAGAGAAACACTACTAAATATGTATTGTCCAGATTCTGCAGTTTTTAGAAATGTCCCACATGTGGCCCTACTGCGCTCGTGGACTAAAACACAAGCCCTAGAAGCAAAGAAGCACCTAGTGCATTTTGAGGCCTCTTTTTTATTAGAATATATTTTAGGCAGCATGCCAGGTTTGAAGAGGCGTTGAGGTATCAAAACAATGGAAACCCACCAGAAGTGACCCCATTTTGGAAATTACACCCCTCAAGGAATTCATTTATGGTTTTTGTTATCATTTTGACCGCACAGGTTTTTCACAGCACCTATTTGAATTGGGCTGTGAAATGAAAAAATTATATTTTTTCCAATAAAATGTCATTTTTGATCAAATTTTCTTATTTTCACAGGGAACAACATACCCCATTTTGTTGCCCAATTTGTCCTTAGTGCGGCAATACCCCATTTGTGGTGATAAACTGCCGTTTGGGCCCATGGGAGGGCTCAGAAGGAAAGGAGCGCTATGTGTTTGTTGGAGTCCAGATTTTGCTGGATTGGTTTTCGGGTGCCATGTCGCATTTGCAGAGCCCCAGAGGTATCAAAGCAATGGAAACCCACCAGAAGTGACCCCATTTTGGAAACTACACCCCTCAAGGAATTCATTTATGGTTTTTGTTATCATTTTGACCGCACAGGTTTTTCACAGCACCTATTTGAATTGGGCTGTGAAATGAAAAAAATTATATTTTTTCCAATAAGATGTCATTTTTGATCAAAATTTCTTATTTTCACAGGGAACAACATACCCCATTTTGTTGCCCAAATTGTCCTTAGTGCGGCAATACCCCATTTGTGGTGATAAACTGCCGTTTGGGCCCATGGGAGGGCTCAGACGGAAAGGAGCGCTATGTGTTTGTTGGAGTCCAGATTTTGCTGGATTGGTTTTCGGGTGCCATGTTGCATTTGCAGAGCCCCAGAGGTATCAAAGCAATGGAAACCCACCAGAAGTGACCCCATTTTGGAAACTACACCCCTCAAGGAATTCATTTATGGTTTTTGTTATCATTTTGACCGCACAGTTTTTTCACAGCACCTATTTGAATTGGGCTGTGAAATGAAAAAAATGATATTTTTTCCAATAAGATGTCATTTTTGATCAAAATTTCTTATTTTCACAAGGAACAACATACCCCATTTTGTTGCCCAATTTGTCCTTAGTGCGGCAATACCCCATTTGTGGTGATAAACTGCCCTTTGGGCCCATGGGAGGGCTCAGAAGGAAAGGACCACCATTTGGCCTACTGGAGCTTTTCTGGTGCTAAGTCATGTGTGCAGAAGCCCCTGAGGTACCAGTACAGTTGAAACCCCCGAGAAGTGACCCCATTTTAAAAACTACACCCCTTAAGACATTCATCTAGAGGTGTAGTGAGCATTTTGACCCCACAGGTACTGTGTAAAAGATAATGCGCAGCAGATGGTGCAGTGTGAGATTTGCAATTTTATATATGTATATGCCATTTCAGTGTCCAATATAGTGTGCCCAGCATGCGCCACCGGAGATATACACCCCTTAAATTGTAATGTGGGTTCTCCTGGGTACGACAATACCCTACATGTGGCTGTTATCAGCTGCCTGGGCATACGGCAGGGCTCAGAAGGGAAAGATGAGGGGGGTAAGCTGTGCGGAGTGCATCAGGGTAAATTGAAAATCAAGGGATGTATGATACATTTTAAAACAATCTTTTATACAGAGCCCTGGTTTTTCGGGACACGTGTCACATTGATATATTGTGTTCTTCCTTATCCCCCTCTTATAGCAGACTCTGCACCTCTTTTGACTCTTTCCCTTTCCACCGGTTTGGGGACCTTCTCCTGGAAAGTGTTGCCCTGGTACGATGCGCCCCCCCTTCCTGGTCCCTAAAGATTAGATCTTGAAATTCCAGGAAAGTTCCCCTCTGGCCTGCACATCGACGTAGCACATACGAATTGTACAAAGCCATCTGTATGATGTGCCCGGCCAGCTTCTTATACCTCACCGCATGGCGCTGTAGGGCTTCAGGACTTGATTTGACAAGTCCATCCCTCCCATGTACCTATTGTAGTCCAGGATGCAGTCTGGTTTGGGGGTGGCCTTTCCTTCATATATCCTAAATCTGTAGGTATACCCTGATGCACTCTCGCAGCTTATACATCTTCACGCCATACCTTGCCCTCTTACCTGGCAGGTACTGGCGGAATTGAACCCTCCCTTTAAAATGTACCAGGGACTCATCAATAGAAAAACACTTCTCGGGGGTGTATGCTTGGGAAAACCGGGCACTGGAACGGTCTAATAGGGGTCTCCGTTTATACAAACGGTCAAAACTGGGGTCATCTCGGAGTGGGCACGGCTCATTATCAGTATAATGTAAGAAGCGAAGTATTGCCTCATTTATTTATTTTTTTAGGTTCCAGTTCATTTCTGAAGTTGCTTTGAGGGGCCCATATATTAGAAACCCCTATCAAACACCCCATTTTAGAAACTAGACCCCTCAAAGTATTCACAACAGCATTTAGAAAGTTTATGAACCCTTTAGGTGTTTCACAGAAATTTAGAGCAAAGTAGAGGTGACATTTACTCTTTTTATACCATTTTTTTTATAACACAAAAGGATTTATCAGAGAAACGCAACTCAATACTTATTGCCCAGATTCTGCAGTTTAGAGAAATATCCCACATGTGGCCCTCGGGCGGTAATGGACTGAAGCACCGGCCTCCGAAGCAAAGGAGCACCTAGCGGATTTTGAGCCCTCTTTTTTATTAGGCACCATGTCCGGTTTGAAGAGGTCTTGTGGTGCCAAAACATTGGAAACCCCCCAAAAGTGACCCCAATTTGGAAACTAGACCCCTTGAGGAATCCATTGTAGTTTTCATGGGGTGCATGCGGCTTTTTGATCAGTTTTTATTCCATTTTTAGGTGGCGTGGTGACTAATAAACAGCAATTCTACTATTGTTTTTGTATACTTTTTTTTTTACAGCGTTCACCGTGCGCTATAAATGATATATTAACTTTATTCTGCGGGGCGATACGATCACGGCGATACCAGATGTTTATAGTTTTTTTTTATGTCTTATGGCGTTTGCACAATAAAATACGTTTTGTAAACAATCATTCACTTTTTGTGTTACCTTATTCTAAGAGCCATAACGTTTTTATTTTTCAATCAATAAAGCCGTGCGAGGACTTATTTTTTGCGTAACGAACTGTATTTTCCATCAGTACCATTTTTAGGTACATGCGACTTTTTGATCTCTTTTTATTCCATTTTTTGGGAGGTGAAGTGACCAAACAATTGTGATTGTGGTACGGTTTATTAATATTTTTTTTTACGGCGTTCACCGTGCGGGATAAATAACAAAATAATTTTGTAGTTCAGGCCGTTACGGACGCGGCGATACCAATTATGTATAGTTTATTTGTTTGTTTATATATTTTTATTAATAATAAAGGCCTGATAAGGGAAAAAGTGGGACTTTTACTTTTATTACTTTTAAAACTTTTATTTTCTTATTTTTACACATCTTTTTTTAACTTTTTTTTTACTTTATTACTTTGTCCCACTAGGGGACATGAGGGCAGGAGGCCCTGATCGCTATTCTAATACACTGCACTACATGCGTAGTGCAGTGTATTAGAACTGTCAGCTACTCACTGACAGCAAGCATAGTGGGTCCTGACGTTGTCAGGACCCACTAGGCTTCCGTCTATGGCATAGCCGGACGCCATTGTTTGGTGTCCGGTTGCCATAGTCACCATCGCCGGCCGCTATCGCGTAGCAGGCCGGCGATGGCAGCTTAACCCCTAAAATGCCGCGATCTCTATAGAACGCGGCTTTTAAGGGGTTAATCAGCGGGGACACAGCGATCGGTCCCCGCTGTAGGAGCTGTGACAGCTGCTGAACAAGACAGCAGCGTCACAGCTCCTGTATGTGTCGGGAGGACGGCCGAAACGGCCGTTACTCCCGAGACGTACTATTACGGCATGGAGCGCGAACGATACAGCTGCCATGACGTAATAGTACGTCAAGGAGCGGGAAGGGGTTAATACATTAATTTTATTTATCACATACAATGTATCACAACTGCAAATGTTATGAAAAGTTGAAAGACTCAAAAATATTTCAATGTAAAATTCCTCAGGATTAATGTGACGGCTCATTAAAGGCTAATATCTCACAGTAACAACTACAATGTTGGAAAGTTTAATCTATTTCTGCCCAGTGGGGTTTTTCTTTAGTTCTGCCAAACAAGTAATCTAATTGGTTTGAATTTTTGGCATCAACTTTTGTCATTTTTTTAGACAATATAGATATTTATTATGCCTAAAATATCTTCAGTGGGTCTTAAAGTAATTTTTCCGAGTTAAAAAAAAAAAGTGTCCAACGGGGAGAAATTCAATAAAGCAAAAGAAAAAGCGTTTCTCACCCAAAAGATCCCCCTGTGTTCCTGCCTAACTGCTCCTTTCCTCCCAGCCGCTATTTCTTGACATGGCTGCAGCAATGACGCGTCTGTATACCCAAAGGATGTTTGCAGCCAATCATTGGCCTAAGTTGGTATACTGTACTGGACGGCTGAGGCCAGTGATTGCCTGCTGCAATCACATGAGTATACGGGCATGGCATTGCTGTAGCTATGTCAACAACCAGCGGCGGGGAGGACGAGAGCAGCTACGCTGGATAGCCAGGGGATCTCTACAGTGACTAATGCATCTTTTCTTGTTTTATTGCATTCCCTTCCCTTGGTCACTTTGTGATTCCCTTGAGAAACCTCTTTAAGTGAAAGTGAATTTATTGTTTCTTGAACATATCACATAGTCACATGTATTAATTCGAACCTAAGTTTGAGATTTTATGGGAGCTTTCAGCTTGTTTAAAAATTTAGCTAAATTCAATTATTTGAAACTTACAAGGAACCTTAAAGGGAGCACTTTTATGGTTATTGACCTTTTTCTCCCTATGCACAGTAAAAGGCAGAAAGCTGTCAATCAGCGGCGGGTGGGCGGAGAGAGAGTGAATAAATACATCTGACTCCTGCCTTACATCACTAGTATTGCACTGCAATATAACCCGTACGTTCTACAAAACTAAAACATCCTATCGCATAACGAAATCAGCATGTCTGTCACTACTTGTCACTCTCATGGGGCTAAAAGGTCCCCTAAGGATACTGGGATCTTCAAAACGCTAAATATGTTTTTTATTTACCCAAATTAAAATTTAGATTAATTACATTTTTTAGTCTTAATGATATTTTCAAATTCCAAAACATGAAAGTAACAGTATGATGTTTTTATAAGGATCCTTTTTAATATTGGTACCAGTTAACACTTGGTCTGGCTACGTAAACTGAACTTGTCAAGTTATTTATGGTACCATTTTCTTGACTGTATGTTTTTCCATGGTGTTCCCTGTGAGTACCTTTGAGTTCCAAAGTATTTCTTGCTTCAAAACCGATTCTCCTTGCCAGTCATTTAGCGGAGAAATAGGGGACCCACAGGAAAGTAACACAGGTCCATATACACAGATGCAAAGAGTGAGGACTAAGCAAGAACTGTTCTGCCTACCACGCCCCCCTACCTTTCCCACTTAACCTCTTATCCAAGGTGGATCATGTAGGTCAGAATAGTTCTAGTCCTGACTAGCCAGTTATACCACTCTAGGGGATACTTTGAATTACCGGTGGCCCAACAACAAAAACTTGTAAACCGAAAAACAAACAGTATATAGCTATAAAAAGAAATATTTACCAACATCAAATTTCTAGGGATGTTGGCCACATGCCCCCTGGGATTTATCCAGCCCTTCTTTTTGCAAGGTCTAGCAAAAGATAAATTTAGGCTTAAAGGCTATGTACATCTTTGAAAAGCAAACTGTTTTGTTTTTTTAATAAAAAGCAGTATTAGTGTGTTTTGTGCAACTTTGTAAATACTCTTTATTAAAAATTATTTTTACTTTTTTTAGATATATCTGCTCTGTATTCTCTATACAGAGCTTCTGTCAGAGACATGCAGGACCCATTGAAACTGAACCCGTCAGGTCCGCGGGACTGACGGATTCAGTGAATAGCGCTAGATACAGCTGCTCTGCTGCACATCGGGCCGTGTAAGA
Organism: Rhinoderma darwinii; assembly: GCF_050947455.1. Taxonomy (NCBI): domain Eukaryota; kingdom Metazoa; phylum Chordata; class Amphibia; order Anura; family Rhinodermatidae; genus Rhinoderma; species Rhinoderma darwinii. Next base: position 40,791,042 of record NC_134693.1, on the reverse strand, counting down.
TCACCCTTAGGCCTCATGGACATGGTCATATTATGGCTCCAAAAAAGCTCAGAGCTCTGTGAAGCTGTAATTCAGCAATATTTTACATCAGCATATCTTCAATTGCATAAGGAGGTTTACTGTGTTTGTTTCTGTCAGATTCATATGGAGAAAAATATCATGATATGCTCCATCGGATGCATTGTTATGCATATATTCTCTCTTAGACGTATTGCTTCTAAGGCAGAATACCTCCATAATATGAATCCATCTGTGGGCACTATATGGCAGCACACGGAGTGCCTACCAGTCGCAGGGACAGCATACAGCATACAGGCTCAGTTCACATGGCTCTGGTGTGTGCTTGAGCCCTTAAGGCTGGATCCCACGTGGCATATTTTTACGCCAAGTATTTGGGTGCAGATAATGCACTGAAAAATCTACATGTTTTGCATGCAGATTTTGATGCGGATTTTAAAAATAATTGCTGCATTACAAAGGGTGAAATCCACAGCAGTGTGTGACAAATCCAAATCCGCATTAAAAATCTTCATGTAAAACAGGCGGATTTACTGCGGCCAAATCCATGCTGTAAAAATACGCCATGGGTGAATCTAGCCTAACTAGGAATACTTATAAACATATGTCTCAACAGGAAAATGGTTATAAGGGCTAGGCCACCAGCATGTGCGGATTTAAACCTCCCTTTGTCAGAATAGAAACTCCAAAATAATTATGGAAAACACTAGGAACAGAAGGAGTCATGCACTATTGTAATAAAGTTTGCCAATGGCATAGAAAAATAATTTTTATTGGACAATACAAAATACATAGAGTTAAAAAAGACTACAAATCTGAAGACTGTACACCTCCCAAGTGGTGAGGATGAACCTAAAGGAACCACTCCTTATATTGGCAGTTGCAGGAAGAAAAAGCTTATCTGACAGATAGTAAAATACTAACTAGGACTAGGGCAGAAAATACAATAAAGTAGTACTAGGCATAGGAGTCAGGGTATGTAAATTTAAGTAAGTAACATCATACATACAGCCAGAGTCACAAAGCTAACGAAGGTAAACATTGTGAGTGGATTCCAATCAGAGCAAAAAGTGCTCACAGAGAATCCCCACAAAGCAGACAAGTCTTCCCAGAGTATTATCTCCACAAGAAAGGAGCAAGTAAAATATGTAAAGCACAGCATAAAGTGTTACTAACCCATGTGGTTCCTGCAGTTCAGTATCTTCCCGAGTACGGAGAGACCCCGACGCGCGTTTCGCGTGGATGGCTTTTTCAAAAGGGGTATACTAACTTCAACTAAAGCCCTCTACTTTAAATATGCTGAATAATCCGATCAGCTGTTAAGATTTGACCAATGGGATCTCCCCGGCCGTGCCTGTCAGGCTAAGGCACCGCGAGACTCACGCACCTGAGAGCCGAGTTCCCACTGCGCACGCGCGGCTCCGGAAACCACGCATGCGCAGAAGAGCACAAACGGCAGACAGAGCCAAAGCCAGCGGTGACGCGTCTGACAGGCAGGGCCGGTACATACACTCATAGAATGAGACACCCAGGGTAAGTTCCAAATTGAAACAGATTTTAATGCTCCGGAAAAGTAAAAGGTAATCTGTTGTATACATTTCTAGTGGGACACAATTAAGGAAGACAATGTAATATATCAAAAACCCCGGAGGGGGTAAAAGAATAGTGACAAGTGACAACCATATATGCAGTGATAAACAAATACAATATATAATCAAGTAAATAAACATTTATCATTTCATATAAATAAATGAATAAGCTGAAAGTGCACAGAGATAAATCCCTAATAAACTGACATAATAATATTATGTTATCAGCATATAATGCTGAAAATCATCAACAGTGAAAGACGCCCCCACCGCCAAGAGGGGGATACATTATAACTGACTAAACAGTGACACTATATGTTTACTCTAAAAAATATATCAATCCTACGGCATTTGGATAAAACATACATAATGTGATTATTTGTAATAACAGTGAGTGAAAAATAAAAAAATAAAGAAATAAAAAATAAATAAAAAATAAAAAATAAAAAATAAATAATAAAAAATAAAAAATAAAAAACTTTTTGTAAAGTGTAATAAATTGTCCCACAGCGTATAGAGACGTTTAGTACGACTCCAAACAGATCCGTACAGCAAAAATTGGAGTCCCGCAAAACTCTTGACAGATGCCTCGAAATATCGATCTCAGGTCAGTATAAATGTATATGATCAGACACGGCAAAAGTAGAAGACTAGAAGAGGAAAAATTAAAAATTAATAGACATACAGTATAAAAACACAAAATTTAAAAGAATGGTAGGAGAGTTATAGGAAGGACGCAAAGCTAAGTGTCTCATTCAGACCAACAGGGGCCATTGTTCCAAGGGTGATAATCCACTTGCACTCCCTCTGAGCTAACAATTTCTTGACGTCCCCACCTCTGATACCACAAATCACCCTGTCTATCCCCCATGCTTTAAATGATTTTGGATCACCTGCGTGGTAGGTTTTAAAGTGTTTGGGGATTGTTTTGAGCAGTGTGAGATCTTCAATATCCCTAGCAGCGACTATGTCGCGCACATGTTCTCTAATTCTGATCCGTAATTGTCTGGATGTCAGACCAATATATACCTTCGAGCAGCCGCATGCAACATAATATATGACATTCGTTGTGCTGCAAGATATATAGTGACGGATCTTAAACTCTCTATTCTCAGTCATAGAGGAAAAGATAGATGTACGGACCATATTTGTGCACGCTACACAGTCGCCGCATGGGTAACAACCTTGTCTAGGGTTTCTTGATGAAAATACATTAGGTTCTTTTGGCACGTAGTGGCTTTTCACCAGCATGTCTTTTAAATTCATACTTCTACGCGCCGTCATTTGTGGTTTTAGAGATAATTTATCGGCAAAAGCGGGTTCTGAATGCAGAATTGGCCAGTGTTTTTCCAGCGCCACTCTCATCGCTTGCCACTGATTGTTATATGTGGTAATATAACGGATGTTATTATCTTCACTCTTTTTAATGGTATTCTTAATTGGTGGGTGCAGAATGGAATTACGATCTGTAGTCTTTGCCCTTCTGTAGCCCTTCTTAATACTTCTATGGCTATATCCCCTGTCTAGGAATCTCTCCTCTAAATCTCTTGATTGCCTCTCAAAGTTACCGTCTGAAGAGCAGATGCGCCTCATTCTCAAAAATTGGCCAATAGGGATGGCCCCAATCGTGGACTGGCTGTGGGCAGAGGTGGCATGTAACAAGGAATTAACGGATGTCTTTTTTCGAAACACATCAGTCTGAAGACATCCCGTGCCATCCACCTCAATACTGATGTCCAAAAACTCAACCCGATGTTTATCAAAAACATAGGTCAATTTAATGTTCAAATCATTGGTATTAAGACCCAGCATGAAATGTATGAGCTCAGTCTCCGTCCCCTGCCAAAAGAAGAGGACATCATCTATATAGCGCATCCAGCACTGCACATGGTCAGCGGCGCGCGCACCATCACCAAGGAAAACCTGCCTCTCCCAAAGACCGAGAAACAGGTTTGCATATGACGGTGCGCACGCCACACCCATGGCAGTGCCTCGCTTCTGTAAATAAAATACGTCCTTGAAAACAAAAAAGTTATGCATCAGTACGTATTCCAGTAGTTCCACAACCAGTTCACAGGTAGGGCCGTCCCAATTGCTCATCCCCAGAAAAAGGCGCACAGCATCAATCCCATCAGCATGTCGAATGCTGGTGTACAGCGATTCAATGTCAGCTGTAACTAGAAAAGTATCCGCATCAAGGGCAACACCATCTATCCTTCTCAAAACATCTGTTGTATCCCTGACATGGGATGGTAAACATTCCACCAGGGGTTTGAGGTAATGGTCAATAAATCTACAGACCGGGTCACAGAGTCCCCCAATCCCTGAGACTATAGGGCGTCCTGGGGGATCTGTCATATTTTTGTGGACCTTCGGCAGAAAATACAGCGTAGGTATCCTTGGACATTGAACCGTGAGGCCAGTAAGTATGTTTTTAGGAATTAAACCTTTCTCAAAGGCCAGATTCAGAACTTTGGATAGTTCAACTGAAAATTTACCCACTGGGTTAAATGCCAACCTTTGATAGGTATCTTTGTCTCTCAATTGCCTATAGGCCTCCCTTTCATATTTATCGGTTGGCCATATCACGATGTTCCCACCCTTGTCCGCCGCCTTATAGATAACATCCTCAAAACCTTGCAGTTCCTTCAGTGCGTTACGTTGACATTTAGACAGATTGTCATTTTTTCTATTCGAAGAGATGCGTTTGAAATCATTTATTACCATTTTAGTAAAGATCTCAACTTGCGGACATATGGACAAAGGTGGGAACCTCACTGATCTGGGTACAACCGATTTGGGGAACCTACCTTGGTCAGTAGTGATTTGCTCCTGTAGGAGATCCTCAAGGGCCTTTAGAGCTTCTTTCTCCATTACACTATTGAGTCCCAAATCTCCACCCGGTCTACTGTGTAATTTTTTTAGGACTAGCTTGCGTGCAAAGAGGTAAAGGTCTTTCATGGCTGAAAAAAAGTTAAAAGGATTACTAGGGGAGAATGTGAGTCCCCTACTGAGTACATCACATTGTATTGCAGATAGGGAGTGCTTAGATAGATTTATCACCTGCAATACATTCTTGGATTTCTTCCCCTGTTGATATGACGAGGTCTCCTTACGTCTAGCCACCTGTCGCTCTCTATTTCTACGAGGATAAGTCATTTCATGGGAAATAGATCCTTCATCATTACGTTTGGATCTCAGAGGGTTCTCACTAGATGTTATAGATGAGAAGGATGTGGATCTTGATCTAGGTATTGATCTTAACCCAGGTTTACGCCATTTGTACATTCTGCCCTCCAAGAAATCGTTATTATCTCTTTGGAATTTGGAGGATTTGACTGAGAGAATTTCCTGCTCCCATTTCTTAAAGTCCCCATCCAAATCTGCATTAAGTTTTTCCAATTCCGGATTTGAGAGGTCATTTTTTAAGGTAGTTTGTAACTCCTCTATTTCTTTTTCCAACTCCGTCAACGTTATTTGGTTACCCTCAGATAGTAATCCCATGAAACCCCTGGAGCAATCGGAGGCTAGACCCTCCCATTTGGTCTTAAAGACCTCATCCTCAATGGGAAAGGAAGGGAATACCTGTACTCTCAGGCCTCTAGGTATTAACCCCTTAATTAAGTATTTTTCCAGGAACGCCCTGTTCCACCAAATTTTCGTTCTTTTTTTATGTAGCTCTTTGAGCCTATTGATGGATTCCCTCATATTTCTACCATTAGTGTTTAAAATCAGATTTGTGTCTTCATTAAAAACCTCATTTAATTGTGAGATCCAGGACTGATCTCGAGTCCTGAAGTCCATTATAGGCCCGGAGCCAGCAGCTGTGAAGGATACACAGAAACACAATACTTATAAACATATGTCTCAACAGGAAAATGGTTATAAGGGCTAGGTCACCAGCATGTGCGGATTTAAACCTCCCTTTGTCAGAATAGAAACTCCAAAATAATTATGGAAAACACTAGGAACAGAAGGAGTCATGCACTATTGTAATAAAGTTTGCCAATGGCATAGAAAAATAATTTTTATTGGACAATACAAAATACATAGAGTTAAAAAAGACTACAAATCTGAAGACTGTACACCTCCCAAGTGGTGAGGATGAACCTAAAGGAACCACTCCTTATATTGGCAGTTGCAGGAAGAAAAAGCTTATCTGACAGATAGTAAAATACTAACTAGGACTAGGGCAGAAAATACAATAAAGTAGTACTAGGCATAGGAGTCAGGGTATGTAAATTTAAGTAAGTAACATCATACATACAGCCAGAGTCACAAAGCTAACGAAGGTAAACATTGTGAGTGGATTCCAATCAGAGCAAAAAGTGCTCACAGAGAATCCCCACAAAGCAGACAAGTCTTCCCAGAGTATTATCGCCACAAGAAAGGAGCAAGTAAAATATGTAAAGCACAGCATAAAGTGTTACTAACCCATGTGGTTCCTGCAGTTCAGTATCTTCCCGAGTACGGAGAGACCCGACGCGCGTTTCGCGTGGATGGCTTTTTCAAAAGGGGTATACTAACTTCAACTAAAGCCCTCTACTTTAAATATGCTGAATAATCCGATCAGCTGTTAAGATTTGACCAATGGGATCTCCCCGGCCGTGCCTGTCAGGCTAAGGCACCGCGAGACTCACGCACCTGAGAGCCGAGTTCCCACTGCGCACGCGCGGCTCCGGAAACCACGCATGCGCAGAAGAGCACAAACGGCAGACAGAGCCAAAGCCAGCGGTGACGCGTCTGACAGGCAGGGCCGGTACATACACTCATAGAATGAGACACCCAGGGTAAGTTCCAAATTGAAACAGATTTTAATGCTCCGGAAAAGTAAAAGGTAATCTGTTGTATACATTTCTAGTGGGACACAATTAAGGAAGACAATGTAATATATCAAAAACCCCGGAGGGGGTAAAAGAATAGTGACAAGTGACAACCATATATGCAGTGATAAACAAATACAATATATAATCAAGTAAATAAACATTTATCATTTCATATAAATAAATGAATAAGCTGAAAGTGCACAGAGATAAATCCCTAATAAACTGACATAATAATATTATGTTATCAGCATATAATGCTGAAAATCATCAACAGTGAAAGACGCCCCCACCGCCAAGAGGGGGATACATTATAACTGACTAAACAGTGACACTATATGTTTACTCTAAAAAATATATCAATCCTACGGCATTTGGATAAAACATACATAATGTGATTATTTGTAATAACAGTGAGTGAAAAATAAAAAAATAAAGAAATAAAAAATAAATAAAAAATAAAAAATAAATAATAAAAAATAAAAAATAAAAAACTTTTTGTAAAGTGTAATAAATTGTCCCACAGCGTATAGAGACATTTAGTACAACTCCAAACAGATCCGTACAGCAAAAATTGGAGTCCCGCAAAACTCTTGACAGATGCCTCGAAATATCGATCTCAGGTCAGTATAAATGTATATGATCAGACACGGCAAAAGTAGAAGACTAGAAGAGGAAAAATTAAAAATTAATAGACATACAGTATAAAAACACAAAATTTAAAAGAATGGTAGGAGAGTTATAGGAAGGACGCAAAGCTAAGTGTCTCATTCAGACCAACAGGGGCCATTGTTCCAAGGGTGATAATCCACTTGCACTCCCTCTGAGCTAACAATTTCTTGACGTCCCCACCTCTGATACCACAAATCACCCTGTCTATCCCCCATGCTTTAAATGATTTTGGATCACCTGCGTGGTAGGTTTTAAAGTGTTTGGGGATTGTTTTGAGCAGTGTGAGATCTTCAATATCCCTAGCAGCGACTATGTCGCGCACATGTTCTCTAATTCTGATCCGTAATTGTCTGGATGTCAGACCAATATATACCTTCGAGCAGCCGCATGTAACATAATATATGACATTCGTTGTGCTGCAAGATATATAGTGACGGATCTTAAACTCTCTATTCTCAGTCATAGAGGAAAAGATAGATGTACGGACCATATTTGTGCACGCTACACAGTCGCCGCATGGGTAACAACCTTGTCTAGGGTTTCTTGATGAAAATACATTAGGTTCTTTTGGCACGTAGTGGCTTTTCACCAGCATGTCTTTTAAATTCATACTTCTACGCGCCGTCATTTGTGGTTTTAGAGATAATTTATCGGCAAAAGCGGGTTCTGAATGCAGAATTGGCCAGTGTTTTTCCAGCGCCACTCTCATCGCTTGCCACTGATTGTTATATGTGGTAATATAACGGATGTTATTATCTTCACTCTTTTTAATGGTATTCTTAATTGGTGGGTGCAGAATGGAATTACGATCTGTAGTCTTTGCCCTTCTGTAGCCCTTCTTAATACTTCTATGGCTATATCCCCTGTCTCGGAATCTCTCCTCTAAATCTCTTGATTGCCTCTCAAAGTTACCGTCTGAAGAGCAGATGCGCCTCATTCTCAAAAATTGGCCAATAGGGACGGCCCCAATCGTGGACTGGCTGTGGGCAGAGGTGGCATGTAACAAGGAATTAACGGATGTCTTTTTTCGAAACACATCAGTCTGAAGAACATCGTGATATGGCCAACCGATAAATATGAAAGGGAGGCCTATAGGCAATTGAGAGACAAAGATACCTATCAAAGGTTGGCATTTAACCCAGTGGGTAAATTTTCAGTTGAACTATCCAAAGTTCTGAATCTGGCCTTTGAGAAAGGTTTAATTCCTAAAAACATACTTACTGGCCTCACGGTTCAATGTCCAAGGATACCTACGCTGTATTTTCTGCCGAAGGTCCACAAAAATATGACAGATCCCCCAGGACGCCCTATAGTCTCAGGGATTGGGGGACTCTGTGACCCGGTCTGTAGATTTATTGACCATTACCTCAAACCCCTGGTGGAATGTTTACCATCCCATGTCAGGGATACAACAGATGTTTTGAGAAGGATAGATGGTGTTGCCCTTGATGCGGATACTTTTCTAGTTACAGCTGACATTGAATCGCTGTACACCAGCATTCGACATGCTGATGGGATTGATGCTGTGCGCCTTTTTCTGGGGATGAGCAATTGGGACGGCCCTACCTGTGAACTGGTTGTGGAACTACTGGAATACGTACTGATGCATAACTTTTTTGTTTTCAAGGACGTATTTTATTTACAGAAGTGAGGCACTGCCATGGGTGCGGCGTGCGCACCGTCATATGCAAACCTGTTTCTCGGTCTTTGGGAGAGGCAGGTTTTCCTTGGTGACGGTGCGCGCGCCCTGACCATGTGCAGTGCTGGATGCGCTATATAGATGATGTCCTCTTCTTTTGGCAGGGGACGGAGACTGAGCTCATACATTTCATGCTGGGTCTTAATACCAATGATTTGAACATTAAATTGACCTATGTTTTTGATAAACATCGGGTTGAGTTTTTGGACATCAGTATTGAGGTGGATGGCACGGGATGTCTTCAGACTGATGTGTTTCGAAAAAAGACATCCGTTAATTCCTTGTTACATGCCACCTCTGCCCACAGCCAGTCCACGATTGGGGCCGTCCCTATTGGCCAATTTTTGAGAATGAGGCGCATCTGCTCTTCAGACGGTAACTTTGAGAGGCAATCAAGAGATTTAGAGGAGAGATTCCGAGACAGGGGATATAGCCATAGAAGTATTAAGAAGGGCTACAGAAGGGCAAAGACTACAGATCGTAATTCCATTCTGCACCCACCAATTAAGAATACCATTAAAAAGAGTGAAGATAATAACATCCGTTATATTACCACATATAACAATCAGTGGCAAGCGATGAGAGTGGCGCTGGAAAAACACTGGCCAATTCTGCATTCAGAACCCGCTTTTGCCGATAAATTATCTCTAAAACCACAAATGACGGCGCGTAGAAGTATGAATTTAAAAGACATGCTGGTGAAAAGCCACTACGTGCCAAAAGAACCTAATGTATTTTCATCAAGAAACCCTAGACAAGGTTGTTACCCATGCGGCGACTGTGTAGCGTGCACAAATATGGTCCGTACATCTATCTTTTCCTCTATGATTGAGAATAGAGAGTTTAAGATCCGTCACTATATATCTTGCAGCACAACGAATGTCATATATTATGTTACATGCGGCTGCTCGAAGGTATATATTGGTCTGACATCCAGACAATTACGGATCAGAATTAGAGAACATGTGCGCGACATAGTCGCTGCTAGGGATATTGAAGATCTCACACTGCTCAAAACAATCCCCAAACACTTTAAAACCTACCACGCAGGTGATCCAAAATCATTTAAAGCATGGGGGATAGACAGGGTGATTTGTGGTATCAGAGGTGGGGACGTCAAGAAATTGTTAGCTCAGAGGGAGTGCAAGTGGATTATCACCCTTGGAACAATGGCCCCTGTTGGTCTGAATGAGACACTTAGCTTTGCGTCCTTCCTATAACTCTCCTACCATTCTTTTAAATTTTGTGTTTTTATACTGTATGTCTATTAATTTTTAATTTTTCCTCTTCTAGTCTTCTACTTTTGCCGTGTCTGATCATATACATTTATACTGACCTGAGATCGATATTTCGAGGCATCTGTCAAGAGTTTTGCGGGACTCCAATTTTTGCTGTACGGATCTGTTTGGAGTTGTACTAAATGTCTCTATACGCTGTGGGACAATTTATTACACTTTACAAAAAGTTTTTTATTTTTTATTTTTTATTATTTATTTTTTATTTTTTATTTTTTATTTATTTTTTATTTCTTTATTTTTTTATTTTTCACTCACTGTTATTACAAATAATCACATTATGTATGTTTTATCCAAATGCCGTAGGATTGATATATTTTTTAGAGTAAACATATAGTGTCACTGTTTAGTCAGTTATAATGTATCCCCCTCTTGGCGGTGGGGGCGTCTTTCACTGTTGATGATTTTCAGCATTATATGCTGATAACATAATATTATTATGTCAGTTTATTAGGGATTTATCTCTGTGCACTTTCAGCTTATTCATTTATTTATATGAAATGATAAATGTTTATTTACTTGATTATATATTGTATTTGTTTATCACTGCATATATGGTTGTCACTTGTCACTATTCTTTTACCCCCTCCGGGGTTTTTGATATATTACATTGTCTTCCTTAATTGTGTCCCACTAGAAATGTATACAACAGATTACCTTTTACTTTTCCGGAGCATTAAAATCTGTTTCAATTTGGAACTTACCCTGGGTGTCTCATTCTATGAGTGTATGTACCGGCCCTGCCTGTCAGACGCGTCACCGCTGGCTTTGGCTCTGTCTGCCGTTTGTGCTCTTCTGCGCATGCGTGGTTTCCGGAGCCGCGCGTGCGCAGTGGGAACTCGGCTCTCAGGTGCGTGAGTCTCGCGGTGCCTTAGCCTGACAGGCACGGCCGGGGAGATCCCATTGGTCAAATCTTAACAGCTGATCGGATTATTCAGCATATTTAAAGTAGAGGGCTTTAGTTGAAGTTAGTATACCCCTTTTGAAAAAGCCATCCACGCGAAACGCGCGTCGGGTCTCTCCGTACTCGGGAAGATACTGAACTGCAGGAACCACATGGGTTAGTAACACTTTATGCTGTGCTTTACATATTTTACTTGCTCCTTTCTTGTGGCGATAATACTCTGGGAAGACTTGTCTGCTTTGTGGGGATTCTCTGTGAGCACTTTTTGCTCTGATTGGAATCCACTCACAATGTTTACCTTCGTTAGCTTTGTGACTCTGGCTGTATGTATGATGTTACTTACTTAAATTTACATACCCTGACTCCTATGCCTAGTACTACTTTATTGTATTTTCTGCCCTAGTCCTAGTTAGTATTTTACTATCTGTCAGATAAGCTTTTTCTTCCTGCAACTGCCAATATAAGGAGTGGTTCCTTTAGGTTCATCCTCACCACTTGGGAGGTGTACAGTCTTCAGATTTGTAGTCTTTTTTAACTCTATGTATTTTGTATTGTCCAATAAAAATTATTTTTCTATGCCATTGGCAAACTTTATTACAATAGTGCATGACTCCTTCTGTTCCTAGTGTTTTCCCTAACTAGGAATAGTATAGTCAAAATGTTCTGTCAGAATATATTGCTGGGAAAAAAGAGAACCTGGCTACGTCTCCACACTCATAGGACTCCATTCCTGGAAATCAGTCAGCTGTTCCTGTTATTTTAATTGGTACGTAAGTTATTTTTGATGCACGTATTTAAATTTCTCAAAACTCATCCATAAAAAAAAAAAAAACAAGAAAAAAGAGAAAGACAATTTGTAAACTCTAATTGCCAGGACGACGTACAGTTATAAATTTGCCTCAGACTTTTACTTCTCTACATAGGATTCATTTACATATTTTAAGTGCTGGTCAACATGAAATGTGTTTAATTTTAATTTCAATTGGTGTTAATATTTTTTTAGATCATTTTCTGTCCCAGACATTTTGCATATGATTAGTATCCAGCAGTGAGATGCTAATTAATTATCAGTCCTAAAATGAAAATCTATAAATGCATTTGCATTGGTATGTGTCCGCCTGAGATCATTCTGATTAATTTATGCCGAGGGCTTGATGTGCTATCGTGGTGTTAAGTTTAAAACCATGGAAAACTCTCAAAGAATTAGTGCAAGTATCATGAGTTATATTTATAAATACTCATTGCTGTAAGCAAGCTGTTTACATTAACTATGAGTTAATCTTACATAAAACTTATATAGAATTTTCTATATCTTCCAGAGATGGTCCTGCTGCAATAAGCAAATTAATTGGTGCAAATGTGTTTCGGGCAAAAGACCATGGAAACAGTTCCCTGCCATGGCATCAGGACTCCGATCTAGTAGCTAGAACCAAGATCAGTCTCTATTGAGGCTTCAGCTCAGGAGAACCACCATCATCCATTGAAATCCAATCCATTAATGACAGCTGAACATGGGAGCTTCATGAGTGGGCTCACAATGTTAGGACATATTGTTTAAACCAGGCAACTGCTTGAAGGGTTTGTCTCAGTATAAAGATTGATGGCATATTTCTAGGATATGCCATCAATGTCCATCAATGGGATCTGCCTGATGTGCTCCCCTGCCGATCACTAGAATGAAGTGGCAGCGGTATTAGGAAAGCGCTATGCCACTTTGTCCCCTGTAGGCTCCACTCTGCTTTTTCCGGTGGCTGCATGGATTGCAAATTATCCTCACATATAAATAGTATACACATACAATTTTAGTATTGCACAATAAATATAGAAGCCGTAGTCAATATAAAAATGATTACATATTTAGAAAAAACGACAGATAGATAAACACACATATGTAAACACAGATAGATAGATAGATAGATAGATAGATAGATAGATAGATAGATAGATAGATAGATAGATAGATAGATAGATAGATAGATAGATAGATAGATAGATAGATAGAAAGTCATTATTTTTTCATATTTTTGATATTCCCAAATTAAATGGATTGCAAAGTCTACTTTAACAGAAGCGTATGTTATAACAAACTCAATAGGACATAAAGAGAAAAAACTAAAATATGCTGTGGGCAAAAGCATGGAAAATGTCAGTCACCAAGACAGTAAGTATAAGGTGCCGAGAGCTCTCTACATGAGCATTAAAAATGCTTGGGGCACACAAGTAATTAACAAGAACAAATGAGAAGATATAAAAGGGGAAGAGCATTGATATGTGTTTTGGGCTGCAGTGGGAGTAGACTTAAGAGGACAAAGCTTACGAGGCATTAGCAATAATAAAAAAAAGACTTGGTACCCTAGTGCAATCCCAAATAATTGGAGATAAAATAATTTACATATTTGCAAAGAAATATTTAAACATTTACAAAAATATCCAGCCTTTTAATTTACCCATGTGAATTCCCTGTGCCATAGTAGCATTTTGATTATAACTCATCCAGCAATGCTGAGAACCAAACATTTTTCCTTTCATCTATCTTAAATAAATTAAATTTGTTTAAATTACATCTTTCTTAATATCTTGACTGCAGCTTGAAGAGTGACATATATGAGGATAGGAAAAAATCGGGTGAACATGGTGTAGTAATACACACTGTATTTCTCTGTTAAATCCTTCTTATTTACATGACGCATATGTTTTATTAAGGATGTCCCTAAATCTTTAACATATCTTTGAATATGTTGCTACTTCAACTCGACCTAGGGCCTCATCCATATGGCGGTATTATAAATGCTCCGAGCTCTGTGAAGCTGTAAGACGGCACACATAGACGTCTATGAAGCCATACTGTATCACCATATACCTCTGATTTTCATACGGAATCCGGCAGAAAAAAAAGGGTTACGGTCCATCGGATTCCATAATACGGTGCTGTACAGAGGTACCATACAGTGGCAAATTTAGTACCTGTGGCCCCATAGCATCAATCCGTAGTAACTGCATTTGCTGCCATTGAAACTAGGGATGTCACGATACCAGAATTTGGACTTCGATACCGATACTTTGTTTAGTATTGCGATTTCGATACCAATTCGATACTTTACCAACTGTAATAAAAAAAAAAATCTTCCGTATTCTGATGGGAGACGTGTGGTGTGATGATGAATTTAACCTCCATGTGCCTCACATTAATAGTAATTAACCCCATCATGTTTCTCAGTCATAATGGGTTAATGTGTGAGGTACATGATGGGGTTACTTACTATTAATGTGAGGCACATGGAGGTTAAATTCATCATCACACCTTTTGCCCCACAATAAGTGATAGAAAGCAGTTTTTATTTTATTTTTTTACAGCGTACACATCATAAATGATGCAAAAAAAATCGTTGTGCAGGTTATTACGGCTGCGCCAATACCCAATATGTGAATATTTTATGTATTGAGACTTATTTTAATGTTTATTGTAAAAAAGGTGTATGTGTATTTTTTTATTTAACATTACTTTGTTTTTACTTTATTTTTAAACTTTAATGTACTAGTATATATCTATATGCCAGTACATTATCCTGTGTACTGATAGTACACAGGCAGTTGTTAGGACATACCTAAGTATGCCCTAACAACAGGAAATATGGTAGGACAGCCCTGGGGTCCCTCAATGGACCCTGGGCTGTCTGCCCATATATGGTATGTCCCTCAATCGCATCCCCCCTTCTCACTTCCTCTTGAACGCTGCGGTCAGCTTTGATTGCAGAGATGAGAGGTTTCTCTGATCTTCGCCGTTATAGAGTGGGGCTGTGGCTTCTGACAACAAGTGCGCGCGCGGTCAGCATGAGATGATGCGGCCGGCGCTGCACTAAATAAGCGGCGGCGCAGGCACTGAGGACAGAACAGGGGGGTGCTTTGCAGTGCGCCCGCCATGTTCTGTCTTCAGTGCCGCAGCTCATTAGTGCAGCACCGGCCGCATCAAATCATCCTGACAGCCCGCACATGTCAGGACTCAGGAGCGGGGCAATGACTGTATTACAGAGCCGCAGCCCAGCTCTCATATGCATTCATGTGTTACTATACTGAGCTGTGCGGACGCACAGCTAAGTATCAAAATACATGAAATAACGGTATCGAACCGTTTGTGGTTGCAGAGTATCGAAACAGTATCGAAGTTTTGATGCATCGTGCATCCCTAATTGAAACTCCATGAGTTTTAAGCGTGTATGACAACCATGTCATACATTTACACAACTATGCTTTTGAAGAAAACTGTTGTGTGTATATATAGTATGTACATATAGTGACTGCTTACCACACCCTCAGTTCTACCATTACCTCGACAGTTAGTCTTTGAGGAAGAGAATATGATAAATATGGCTCTACAAGCTTTTCACCATATTTCTGACATATTTACTATTTTTTACATTTAAAAAAAAGTTGAATGATGAACCATATAATGTGAAAGAACATCCCAACCAATTATTTACAATTAACCAATTCATCAATTAAATGTTTCTATTTTATATAGTAAATAAACATATTTTTTTACAATAAATATATTTTCGGATTAAGCAAGAATATATAATTTAAGATATCAGTAGGTATCTTATATATATTTTCGAAAGTTTGTTTGAAGCCCGATTTTTCATTGGTTTAAAATCAGGGAATAGGCTCTGCTCCTATTGTTGACGTGGCAGCCCATAATTGGCTGCAACGTACATCATTCCTCGCTGAATTGCCTAACACAGCAGCACTGCGATGTTGGGCACAGCGGGTTTACACAGAGGCAGGACAGTTGTCCTGTCTTGTATAATTGAGGCACTAAAATGCATGGAGAAGAAATGAGTAAGTAAAAGAATTTCATACGTACCGTTGAAAGTAAAAGAAGTTCATACGTACCGTTGTCTTGGTGACGCGTCCCTCTTGACATCCAGTCCGACCTCCCTGGATGACGCGGCAGTCCATGTGACCGCTGCAGCCTGTGATTGGCCTATGATTGGCTGTAGCGGTCACATGGGATGAAACGTCAAGTAAAATGGAAAGAATTATGAGGATGCGGAAAGTTTTTAGTAAAATGTTCTAAAAAGATAGCATGGTGCATATTATGCGTACAATCCTTATGTGTAGTGTATGTTGCTTTATGTTTGGCTAATGCTGTTCTCTACAGCCTTCTAGGAATTTTTCATGATCTGCTACAAAATTTCCATTTCAGGATTTGGAAGTAGATCTGTCAGAGGGTTGTCATGTATGGTATATGTATCCTAGCTGTTGCAGAACAGTCAAATCATTTACAATTTCACCACATGAAGTACTTTTCTGACTGTCAGTATTAGTAATAAGTGAGAGGACATTGCTTACATGTGTTTGTTTATAGTTTCATGAAGAAAATGGCGGAAGGTTTGAAGAGACAAAAGTTAAAAAAACGTAAACTGGGAGGAAGCTTATACATTTTTTTTCCCAATAATTCAATTATGGTAGTTCTTGTCTTGTAAGTCATGACACACTGAACAGTTTTATAAGTTATGATCTTTATTTTACAGTTACTCACTGGACTTCACAAAGAGCATTGACAGCAATAAATGTAAAACTGGCCTTACGCAGCTAGACCCTGACACTAGAAGTGATGGGGAACAAGATAAAGGTTCAATTCCGTTGGACAAGATCTGCTCAATGACCCATTAGATTGTACATCTGGATTGTTGCTAGTTCAACTGCAAGAAAAAATGTCTGAGTGATGCGGGTCCCAGACATAGGTCCCGCATCTCTCAGACATTTCATGTTCCGTACAGGGCTCCCAATATCCCGTCCTGCCTGGTAAGGCGGCCTCATTCACTTCTATGGGAATTATGGAAACAGCCAAGCACAGCAAGCTCGGCTGTTTGCGTAATTCCGGGCCACCTCTCCACTTATTCTCCAATTGGATGAGGTATCCACTTTATGGGCAATTCTGGTGTATTTTGTTGGGATTCGTTTTTCATCTCAATTTGTTATTCTCATATCAAGATATTGTCGCATGAAAATGCCGACAACAGATGAAAAATCCAATAACGTTTTATACAAATATTCATCTAATTATGGATATCCCCACAATGTGCAAACAGGTACGGGAGTGGTGAGTCTCATGACGGCTATTATAGTTTGGGGTACACAGTCAGAGATGCTTGCGTCAGTGCCCATGGGCGGACTTGATCCGGCAACCCCCACCTTCTGTATGCCACTGGAAGACAACAATAAAAAGGCCATTACCTGTAAGCCAGTCTGTGTTGGAATTGTGAAGTGGGCATCTGCATATTCAATACTCTCTGGTTCAAAGGTAAAAACACATCACCAAACCCTTTAATGGGTTCTACTGAGATACAGTAGCTGCATATAGCACAAGACTTGACAAGGCTTGTTCAAATTTCTCAACTGACTATACTTTACAATTATGTCCTCAAGATATAGGCTCAGCTTTGCATAGGAATTGAGTTTGCTCAGTTGTAAGGGAAAAACAAAGAGAGTCGATCCAGCGCTGTTGTTGTGTTTTAAAAAGGAATCAGAGTTCCCATTTTTATTGTAATGGAATAATTAAAATAGAACAAATAGGCGGACGCAGTAACGAGGCAGTTTAGGGTAGATAGTATTGGAGCCTACTCGTTTCGAACACTTTCGGTGTTCTTAGTCATGGCTATTATTATACAATGTACACACACACACACACACACACACACACACACACACACACACACACGCAGCCATAACATAAAAACACTGACAGATGAAGAGAAGAACATTGATTATCTTGTTACAGTGGCCCATGTCAAGGGGTGGGATATATTAGGCAGCAAGTAAACAGTCCATTCTTGAATTTGATGGGATTTTAGCGGGACAAATGACAAGCGTAAGGATCTGAGCAACTATGACAAGGGCCAAATTGTAATGGCTAGGCAAATGAGCCAGAGCATCTCCAAAATAGCAGGTCTTGTGGGTTGTTCCCAGTATGCAGTGGTTAGTAACTACCAGTACCTGGTCAATGGTGAACCGGAAATGGGGTCATTGGCTCAAAAGCTTGATTGACGTGGGGGGCATCATAAATTGCTGAAAAAAATATTGCTGGCTATGATAGAAAGGTGACAGAACACACAGTGAATGGCAGACTGGATAGAGTTTCTATGCTGACCCCTGTCCACCACCATAAGTGCCTACAATGGGCGCATGAACATCAAAACTGGAACATGGAGAAATGGAAGAAGGTGAGCTCCTCTGATAAATTACATTTTCTTTTACATCGTGTAGATAGACACGTACGTGCGCGTTACTTAAATGGGAAAGAGATGGCACCAGGATGCACTGTGGGAAGGCGGCAAGCCGGTGGAGGTAGTGTCATTCTCTGGACAATGTTCTGCTGGGAATCCTTGGGTCCATGTGGATGTTACTTTGACATGTGTCACCTACCTAAACATTGTTGCAGAGCTAGTACACCCCTTCATGGCAATGGTATTTAATAATGGCAATGGCCTTTTTCAGCAGCATAATGCACCGTGCCACACTGCAAAAATTGTTCTGGAATGGTTTGAGGAACATAACAAAGAGTTCAAGATGTTGACTTAAAATTCCCTAGATCTTAATCCAAGTGAGTATTTGTGGGATGTGCTGGAAAAACAAGTCCAATCCATGGAGGTCCCACCTCAACCTAGAATCTGCTACTAACATTTTGGTGCCAGAAACCACAGGACTCCTTTAAAGGTCTTGTGGAGTTCATGCCTTGAAGGGTCAGAGCTGTATTGGCAGCACAAGGGGGACCTACTCAATATTAGGCAAGTGGTTTAAATAAATATTCCTATATATATATAGATATATATATATAGATATATACACAAATATATATATATATATATATATATATATATATATATATGCATGTTATTTATGGACGTCATGTAAGTATAATACCTCCCCCTCCCTTCAGGAGCTGTTGTTTCTGAAACCAAGGGACCAATTTTTTACATAAAGTACATTATATGGTCAAACTTAAGTGGGTTTCCTATTACCAGAAAAACTTTGTCTGATCACTTCATGAGAAAGCATTGAGGGGGTGTTCACTGCATAGTAATTTATTATTACGTTTAATTGGAGCTGTATAAATCACTGTGTGGTGAGAGTCCTCTCGAGGCGGATGCAGGCAGATAGAATTTTTTCATTTAACTTTGCGTTTGTGTGACAAGAAGCAGGGAAATTTAGTCTCTTTTTTAGAAAAACACCAAAAAAGATATTGTAAGCAGCGCCTTAGTAGATAAACATCTGGTGCACGTGACAATGGTGGGTTTAATCAAATTCGCCCACACCAGCATAAGAAATGTAAAGAATATTTGTTGACAGATATTGCCGAACATTTTTGGAGAACACAGAGCTCTACCAGAAAGAATTCTGGACCTATTTAGATTAAATAAAATTAAATAATCGATACACTTTCCCTAAACGACCACCATTGACTCCTTCACCATCCTAAACCATATAATAATAAACAATATAATTATATTATTGTACAATGATAAATATCAACTACTAAACCACCCTAGGCCACCAGAGATGTTAGACATTAACCGCTAAGACTCTCTAGACTCCCAGGGATATTACAGGAATACTATCTCCAACTCCTAAACTACTCTACGTAAAAAATGTTGATTTAGTACATGTGGGAACTTAACAAAATGAATATCATTTGGGAAAAAGAAGAGCATTTTGCCTTCTCTGTTGTGGGGAAGCCCCCGACACTGTGTTTGCCCTTGTGGTTCGAATCTTAGTAATGTTCTCAGAACTCTTGTAATATTTCAACCTTGGTCTTACACTGCTCAATAAAGTCTATTGAACATACCAAGAAGTACAACATATATTAATCATTTAATAGCATGATACATCCTGTTTCTCACCATATCCAGTAAGGAGGGTGAAATGTGAACTATATTTATATGGCTCTTATAACAATTCTTATCTAATGACCTTTCTATTATATATGAATCCTGTAGACATTTAAACTTGCAATGGTAAAGGAAAATAATAATGAGTTTTACAAGTTTTCTAACGCATATGAAGTAGCAATATTGTATTACATTTGCTGCTGAAGTGAGCTAAAATGAATGAGCTACATATAGTATAGTTATTCTACATGAATTTGGAAGATGTTCTTCTGAAAACTCTCAGGGTAGATTAATGTTTTTTTTTCCTTCCTTCACTCTATCAGGAAAGGGATTTGCAGACAACAGCTGCAACAAATTCCCCTGACTGAGAAGAATTACAAGTATTATCACCTAGATCATTAAGCTAGGTTCATAGATTGCAGAACGTCTTCAATCAATTCATCTAAGATAACTCGAAGCCAGATGGACCCCCTCGGTGAAAACTTGACTTAATTGGCCAATAAGTGGCAGGAAAAGGTGCATGCAATTTCATAGAATTACAGGCTGAGCAAGTGATTACAGTTTGGAGAACTGCTCGGGGTAGACTGTGGGGCAGACCTTTTGGAGAGGGCTAACTTAATGTCCACTATTAAATGCCGCTGTGAAAAATGCTAGCCCGCTTGGTGCTCAGATATAAAGTGTATACAGGTCACCCCATGTCTGATGGAGAAAGTTAGCTGCACACATTTATCATCTGTTTGGCCTCATTTCTGCCTCGCTTACTGCGACTGAGTCACATCCATTGTCAGTTTCATCGTTTCTATATTTCTTTCATTTTATTGGCATAACGAAAGTATTATCTTAGCACAGCAATACATCTCTCCTGGAAAAACCACTTTTCTTCAATTATGTCCCAAGAGTATTTTTCAGGAAAGGTTAAAACACCAGCAAGTGAAAAATGTATAAATTATTTTGTTATTATTTGCAAGCCATCGCAGCCCAGGCCATAGAAGAAGTAAATGTTACTCCTCCCCAGCAATTTATCCTTCAGAACAAATAGTTTAAGAAAATGTCAGCCTTTGAATATTTAACTCGACAACGTTCCGCATCGGCAAATATTTACCCGGCTTCTTGTTTTAACAAAGAATCCTTATGGGAATTTTGCCAGACAATATATTTTCTGTTAAACACTCCCAATGTACTAAAGAGGGTAAACCAGGAAAAACAAACAGTTTATCTTTAGCTAATTATGCAGTAGTTATGGGCTAATGCGACTTGCGTGTCCTTAGACTTCTAATCAACAGATTGGTCTGCAGAGTTAACAGCCGGAATGGGAGCCCTTTGCATCTATCCACAAATGTCACCGAATTTTATTTTTAAGAAGACCATATTTGTAATTTAAAATGACTTCCCTTCATGCCATGACATATAAACCTTATCTCTGTCACATTGGAAATGGAAGGATTGTTACACAATAACGCAGAATGTATTTTGATGGCACGGACTCATGATTTCATGATGGTCCTTATTAATGTTTCAAGGAACTGATATTTTTCTTATAGACATATAGACGCAGCAAGCATATAAACAGAACAAGGAGAAGTGTTATCTTGTTATCCATCAGAGATGAAAGATATGATAACAAATAGTGTTGTCAGAATCCAAGGTAACATAAAGGTTACAGACTGGACAGGTGATAAATCAACTCTATCTGAAATTACAGGAAAGTCAGATACGTGAAACAATTTATTTTGTTTAAAATATCAGTCCCCCTGGTCTAGTTTATTGTTTATATAAGAAAGGTGAAGGTATATCCATGTTCTTTTTGCCACTCGAAGAAACTCAATCTTATGTATTTTTGATGGAATTTACATTTTGTTTTAAATATTACTTTATATCAAAGGGACACTAAGCCTAGAGAACAAGTATTACAAATGTACAACAATAAAAAGGAGAATTCTCAGAATTGCATGTGGGAAAAGTAAATATCATGGGGAAAACATATTTTTACATTTTTGTTATCCCTTCAAAGAATGTTATAATTATCTTCTCACCCGCCAGAAATTGCAAATTAGATTCAAATGTACAACAATAATAGAGAGGGCATACAAAAGGTGCCCATACACATTAGACAGAACTCAACCAAACCTGGTCAATGATCTAATGTGTATTGGGCCACTTGACACTCTCCCGATGGCAGATGTTGAGGGGAAGAAGAATCGGGCAAAGGCGTCTGGCTGTGGCTTATTCCCCTCTCACTCTTGAAATAAATATGTAAGCTCGGTCGAGGCGAGCGTGCATGTTAATGGGGAAGTTGGGTGAAATAACTCTCTGACAAACGAGTGTTCGGCAGACAGTTATTTAATATTTATGGCCACATTTATAGCTGGCTAAAGTGATTTTGTTTGTTTTGTCTTCGATGATCTCAAACTGTTTAGAGGTCATCGTTTTGTAATTTTACTGTTTGTACAAAACTTTGAAATTTCAATAAAAATGGATTGTTTAAAGCTGGCTAAAGTGGTAGAGATGTATACAAATCTAACTGGTATTCCAATAAACTGTGTGGTTGCCAAGCAGTGTGTCCCTAGCAACCAGTCTGCTTCAGATGATGCAGGTCTTCAGCCAAAGACAGAAATGGCACTGAGTTTAGGACAGGAAAGAGTCTTGCCAGTACTCACACCACACCTTCCTAAGCATCAAAATACGAGGAGAACCTACTAAAGTGCACTTCCAGACAGATTTTAATTTCCATCATATACTATGCATACTGGCAATCTTTTTTGAGAAGAATACCCTGCTAGATGACCATTTTTCAATGGAATTTTTGGGTGGTCGTCTCAAAGAGGTTTCACATCTATATCTGTAAAACCGGGGTCTTCTTAAATATGGCCTAAATGGGTACTTGCACTGATAAATTTCTCAAATTATCTTTTATGCAACTATATGTCCTCTGGTGAGATGTATTTCCAGATCATTGAATCATTTGTATTAAAGATATATGCAAAAACTATTCCCTTCTCCTCACACCTACTCCTCACAAAGGAATGACCCTTCCTAATTAACAGGTAGCATAATATAACAAAGGATTAGGTAATGATATATTAGCACTTAAATAGATTCCTTATTGTGAAATATCACAGCTTTTAGCGCAGTATCTGCCAGCCAACTTCTCCCACCTGGGCTAACACTTAAGAAAGTTTGTCTACAAGAAGACCATTATGCACTACTGTGAAAACGAGCAGATACCTGTTCACATGCATAATTTTTTTAATGTATTTCAATACGTTTATAGTTCATTCCCAAATGTAATATTTTTTTTATTGAATAAAATAAAGATAATCCGGGTGCAAGTGCTTGGATGCCGATCCAGCATTCAGATAATACAGAAAAAATAAAAATAATGGCAGCACTCCGGCCATTTTAATGAGAGAGGTGGCCTTTATTCACAAAACATGCAACATTTCAGCTCTCTTAATGGAGATTTTTTCAAGCAATCGCTTGAAAAATGCTCCATTGAACGAACTGAAATGTCGCACGTAAGGTGAATAAAGGCCACCTCTCTCACTAAAATGGCCAGAGTGCTGCCATTCTTTTTATTTTTTTCTGTATTATCTGAATGCTGGATCGGCAACCAAGCACTTGCACCCGGATTATCTTTCAGGAGCACCGAGCACTGTGCTGCTTTCCTGCTATTTTATATATATATATATATATATATATATATATATATATATATATATATATATATACATATACACTACCGTTCAAAAGTTTAGGGTCACTTAGAAATTTCCTTATTTTTTAAAGAAAAGCACAGTTTTTTTCAATGAAGATAACATTAAACTAATCAGAAATACACTCTATACATCGAAAAAGAGAGCTTTCATGTGAAACTCGACAGTCTATTCTTGTTCTTAGAAATGAAGGCTATTCCATGTGAGAAATTGCCAAGAAACTGAAGATTTCCTACAACGGTGTGTACTACTCCCTTCAGAGGACAGCACAAACAGGCTCTAACCAGAGTAGAAAGAGAAGTGGGAGGCCCCGCTGCACAACTGAGCAACAAGACAAGTACATTAGAGTCTCTAGTTTGAGAAATAGACGCCTCACAGGTCCTCAACTGGCAGCTTCATTAAATAGTACCCGCAAAACGCCAGTGTCAACGTCTACAGTGAAGAGGCGACTCCGGGATGCTGGCCTTCAGGGCAGAGTGGCAAAGAAAAAGCCATATCTGAGACTGGCTAATAAAAGGAAAAGATTAATATGGGCAAAAGCACACAGACATTGGACAGAGGAAGATTGGAAAAAAGTGTTATGGACAGACGAATTGAAGTTTGAGGTGTTTGGATCACACAGAAGAACATTTGTGAGACGCAGAACAACTGAAAAGATGCTGGAAGAGTGCCTGGCACCATCTGTCAGGCATGGTGGAGGTAATGTGATGGTCTGGGGTTGTTTTGGTGCTGGTAAAGTGGGAGATTTGTACAAGGTAAAAGGGATTTTGAATAAGGAAGGCTATCACTCCATTTTGCAACACCATGCCATACCCTGTGGACAGCGCTTGATTGGAGCCAATTTCATCCTACAACAGGACAATGACACAAAGCACACCTCCAAATTATGCAAGAACTATTTAGGGAAGAAGCAGGCAGCTGGTATTCTATCTGTAATGGAGTGGCCAGCGCAGTCACCAGATCTCAACCCCATAGAGCTGTTGTGGAAGCAGCTTGACCGTATGGTACGCAAGAAGTGCCCATCAAGCCAATCCAACTTGTGGGAGGGCCTTCTGGAAGCATGGGGTGAAATTTCTCCCGATTACCTTAGCAAATTAACAGCTAGAATGCCAAAGGTCTGCAATGCTGTAATTGCTGCAAATGGAGCATTCTTTGACGAAAGCAAAATTATTATTTCAAATAAAAATCATTATTTCTAACCTTGTCAATGTCTTGACTATATTTTCTAGTCATTTTGTAACTCATTTGATAAATATAAGTGTGAGTTTTTATGGAAAACACAAAATTTGTCTGGGTGACCACAAACTTTTGAACAGTAGTGTATATATATAAAGTATGTAGATATTTTACACATTTACACAATTGACACATCGACATGTCTTTAAATTATATTTGTATAAACATCACATTCTGATGTCAGAGCCTGATGATTATAACAAGACGAATTGTGCTACATAGACGCTGTCATTACAGTACAGGAGCAGTCTGACGCCAAGGGCGTAGCTACGGGTTGCTACTCGTGCCTGAAGGGACCCTAAGACCTCTTTGCCAGATAAAAAGACATCAGTATTATAAATAGCACATAGTTGGGGGGACCTGTTCCAAATGTTGTATTGGGACCCAAAAAGTTAATTTGTCTGCGCTAACCACTGATGGACTGACATGTAGTGCTTCCTCTCTTTTTAAAAAGAGGGTTTTCAGCAGCTGCAGCGCAATTCAGTGTCCAAGCTGCTACAAAACATCATAATATATGATATGACAAGAAAGGATGAGTGTGTTTCAGATTAATCCATAAATGGTAGACAGTACTCTCCCACTGTGTGAGGATGTGTAGCAGCAGTGTATATTAAAAGGGGGATGTACCCCCTACTATAAATTATAAAGACTATTAGAATTCTCCTTGGAGCTCGGTGAGCTGTATGCACTTATTCTGCAGTTACAGAACAGCTTGGTGACGCTGAATATTTTTATAATTTACAGTAGAGGGGAAATTATCCATATATATTGCACAGTGGTAGAAAATATTTCCTATTAATAGGATAATTGAAGCATACATAATGGAGAATATTAAAGACAAACAAGGGGGGGGGGCTGCTATTGCCATAGAGGTAGCTATTTAATGAGATAATACAATATTCCTAAAAATAATTTTTATTGATTCACAAAATGTCTGTCGGTAGTTGTCACGTCTATATCACGTCCTCTTTAAGCTCTGTTTTCCAGTTTGATGAGCCAAATTGCATGCAAGAATAGTATCGGTAAACTGTTTTCACCATTTGTGTCTGTTCTTAATGTTTTATGAATATGTTGAAAAATTTGCTTGGGCCATGTTTCCTTGGGCGCTCGAGTTAATTACTTATTCACAACATTTCTAGTTTGTTCCATGCAAAATGTGTTGGGCATTAATTCTGATTATGTACAAAACCCACCTGCAAGGAAGAATTCTGCATCAGTAATGCTGATAAAACGAGATGCTCTCCTGGGGCAATGCTGAGAAACTGGATACTGGACAGAATTAGAAGCTTGAAGCTAAGGCTATTCATAATGTCATTAACATAAAGGCAATTAAATGAGTTTTTAACCTACAACCCTTTATTGTTATTAATGAACATTACAGAAACTCAAGAGATAAAGTTGGTAATTATCACTGCATCGAGCGACGTAATAATGTGTTTAAATATAAAAACAAAACAAATGATTATTGTTGGTATTTTCGCTAGCTGAAACCCCGAGGACCAACTCAGTCAAATTTAATCACGCAGCACTACACCAAGAGGGTTAATTAAATGAGGCCTTTACCTTCAGCTGGCTTGGTGATTCAGTTTAACATTAAGTATACCAAAGGAAATGTAAATTTCTAAATTATTCTAAGTAGTTCATTTTACTTCTAGGTCAATTGTTGAAGTAAAAATGCAAAATAATTCCATTTTCTTCTTCTACAAAGAGTTCTGTCTTTAAATATGTATCACAGTTAATGCAATGTTGTAAATACAAAATGAAAAGATGCAATATGTTCACTTGTGTTTGGTTTTATGGGTGCACATAATATGACGTGCTTAGAGATTTGTCAGATCTCAGTAAAATACATTACGGTAAAGGTGGAAATAATGGAAGAAAATGCTGGATTTATTATACATACAGAACCATTTAAATGCACATGAATGTTTGGAAAATTACCATTGTAAATATGAATACAAGCAATGGTACATGTATAAAAGATTTGCATATAAAACAATGCTCGCATAAATAATACATGATAAAAGTACTTGATTAGCGTCCAATTAAAGTCTTGATGGGTTTTCTAAAATGCACTGTGCAAAGTAGAACCATACCGGATGCTGTGTGGGCTCCTGCACCCTGATATTTTTTGGCAATATTATAGAGTCTATGTTATGAGGGAAAACAGACCTCTCAGACCCTTATGTGAATCCAGTCTGTTCCCTTTTAAACCGTAATAGAAAAAGATCACGGAAGAGAGAACAAGAAAAACATTCATGAGGGAAAGATCTCTTGTTTCCTCTGTGGGCATACATTCCCATTTTTCATTAAAACTGGAAGCGAAAACAAGACTTTCAGGGCTAATGTGAATTCTGCCTTAGGGGTGATACACATGGTCCTATTAGAGCTCCATACCAGCTCTGTGTTGTACAGATCTGTAATATGGCACCCAAAGATGGCTATGAGCCCTTACTGCACCATATGCTTCCAATTTTATACAGAGGTACAGATTGTGGCGAGTTCAATCGAAAAACCTTTTTATGGAGGCATTCTCCCCTAAAAGCATTACTTTTAGGGAATAATGCCTCCATAATTCAGTGCCTCACTGAGGTACCATACAGCAGAACATTGACTGCCTATGGCTCCATAATACCTAGCTATAGGGACCCCATGTGCTATCAAACAGGCTCCATGCACGTGGCTCTGAGGCTACATCTTCAAATTACAAAAATTAGGAAAACAGGAAATTATAGCAATTAATCAGCAAAAGGTGTGATCAGATCAGGACAAGTATAGACTGGTAGAGATAAGGTTGTGGAACTATGAGCGGGGGGGGGGGGGGGATTTCTCAACTTTTCTATGCCTGTTTTCTGGCTTAGAGAAGTCACAAAAAAATCAAAAGCCACAACTTGCGAGAAAAAAAAATTCAACTTTTGGGCCATTTACGCCGCTCTAGACACTTTCCTAAAAAGTAGCATGGGCCAACAAATTTTTATACTTTATGCCAGAAACTAGCTCCTAGCTGGCGAAACTAGCTCTGTAGCCAGGGGCATAACAGGGTGGAGGCAGGCCCTGTGTCGGATCTTGTACCGTCCCCACCAGTATCGGACATTTAATTAAAATAAATGAAAATAAATGAAAAAATAAAAAACTTACTGACCTCATCAGTCTGCTTCTCCTTCCTGCATCACATCAGGCCGCGGTGCAAACAAGGTCCTGATGCTGAGCAACATCAGCACCGTATATGCAACGTTGCACACAACATTCTGACGCTGGACGTTGTGTGCTGGGTGGCATATAATGTCCTGATTTTGCTCAGTGTCAGGTCGCAGCCTGATATGGAGCCTGAGATCTGGGGGGGGGGCGAAGGGAAAGAAGCAAAATGGTGAGAATTTTTTTATTTTATGTCAAATTGCAGGGGTAGAAAGACAGATGGGGCATGGAGGCGTTAGTTAAGAGAAGGAAATGGACCCAGCAATACAATGAGTCCCATTCTGTTCTCTAAATGAACTATGGTGGCGGTAGACAGTGCGGGCAGGTGTGCCTTATGTCGGGCCAGGGGGGCTGCGGACTGGTGTGATGGCGGGCTTGCGGGCCCTTGTTTCTTTTTGGCATCGGTGAAAAGTGCGGGTGGGCTTACCTTACGAGCGGGCGGGTGTGACTGCGGGCATCCCGGCAGGCTGGTCCCTGTTTCTTTTTTTTGCCAGGCCCCTGTTTCTTTTTTTTTGCCGATCTTCTGAAGCAGGGCCCTGGTGCTCAGGACGAAGAGACGCCCAAAGAGAAGAGGAGGCACCCAGAGTCTCAATTGGAGGAAAAAGGACCCAGTAAATGTAACTAAATAGGGTTCTGAATTTTTTGGGGGGGTCTGGTCCAGGTTGTAAAGTAATTTAGAGGTCTGGGGTCTGAATTTTGGGGTCAGGTTGGGATTCTGAATTAATTTAGGGGTCTGATTGTGGTGTAAATTAATTTAGGGGTCTGGTCAGCGGTCTGAATTAATGTAGGGGTCTTATTGGGAGTCCAAATTAATTTAGGGGTCTGGTTGGAGGTTTGAATTTATTTAGGGGTCTGGTTGGCTTGCTGAATTAATATGGGGATCTGATTGGGGGTTTAAATCAATTTAGGGGTCTGAATTAGTTTAAGAATCTGGCCAGGGGTATGAATTCATTTTGTATCTGGTGTTTACACAGGTGACATGTGTGCGACGTGTGAGGAGGAGGTGAAGAAGACTTTGTCAAGGAATGTCATGGTGGTGGAAGATCGTAGAGTCTGCAGTACCCAGAAGCAGCAGTCAGCACTGCAACTTGGTGAGTGACTTTGCAGTGTAAAGGCAGCAGCTTCAGTGCAATGCTTTTATTTATGTTGCCCCCCCAACCACCTGTCTCCCAGAGACCCTGTCAGGATGCATATCTCTCCTCATAAACTCCTGCCCCTGTCCCTTTCTGCTCCCTTAGCTATCTCCCCTCACCCACAGAGCCCCTGCCACCTAGTCTCTCCCCCTTGTTCCCTGACAGAGCTCCTGCTCACCTACTGTCTCTGCCCTGCCTCTCCACAGAGCACTTGCCAGTTTGCATCTCACCCCTGTCCCCCTTCTACCAATTCTCGTTGACAACAACCCCCCTCCCCCGGTAATTGGGGGGCCCCGCCGCTTTAATTGTATGGGGCCCAAACATTTCTGATGGCGGCCCTGGCCCCATTATTACTTTTTTATGGCACTGTTTGTGAGTCTAACAAGCAAGAGGCATTCCTTATGTACTATATGTACAAGATGTTATCATAGAAACCCATTTTGATTGGTTGCTACCACATATTGAGCATCTGTGCGTACTTTATACTTTATATACCCACAAATGATTCAATAATGAGTCTGCACAATATAAGCAGGCCATTTGTTTCTTTTTTTTTCCTAGCAAATAGCTTGTTTGATGGTGTCCTTACTTTATGTGATCTTCTTATCAATGTTGTCCAGTTGTTCAAATATCAAAACATTCATGGTTTTATTAATGATCCCTTTACTCCCCAATGAAATATCTGCATGCATTCAATAAATCTGAATGGTTGACTACCAAACCTTGCTGATGTGGGTATCCACCTATATCATGAAACATGCCATTTATCCTAGGGCTGCAAAATTATCATTAAGATTAGGGGACGTACCTCAAGGTAGATAATGTTCCCACGGTACTTTGTGGACTCGACCTGTGATCTCTATATTGAATGTGGCACTGGCTGAATTAATTCCTATAGTTCACCAAGCACATTTAATTGAGCAAAAATGAGCAATGCTGTTGACAGTAAGGTCATCTAAATACTCGGCTACATTTGTGAATATGGAGGTTTAAGTTCAGGGCACTAGATCATAAAAAGGAAGCCCTGGAGTTGGAAAAAAGACAAAGAAGAGCAACTAAACTAATAAGAGACAAAGAGAATCTTAATTATGAGGAAAGATTTAAATAATTACATTTATTTAGTCTTAAAAAGGGACATCTAAGGGGTACATAGTTAGATTAACTTGTATAAGTTTATAAATGGATGTAAAAAAAATATGGTAAAAAGCTGTTCCATGTAAAAATCCTTCCAAAAGACAAGAGGGTACTCCTTCCTTCTGGAGACAAAAAGGTTCAATTTTCAGAGGCGACAAGCCTTCTTTACCTTAGGAACTGTGAATCTGGGAAAAAGACTACTTCAGGAGCTTGTCACAGCAGTAAGGGTAGATGGCTTCAAAAACGGCGTCGAAAATTTCTTAGAACAAAATAATATTAGCGCCTATGTAAATGTATGGAATTCTTGTTTGAATGTTGATCCAGTTTGATCGCCACTTGGGATCAGGAGGAAATTTTTTCCTTCTTAGAGCAGATTGGTTCATGCCTGTTTTCTTTTTACCTTCCTCTGGAGAAATAGGGGTAAAACAAAGTTTTAAAGTTTACCCACACCCCATGCTGGACATATGTCTTTTTTCATTTGTACTAACTATGTATCTATGATTGTAGCACTGCTAAAGTTAATTGGATTGGTTAAGAAAACTTAGCACCTTATAACACTATACAACTAGTTAAGCATTTGGTTACATTTTAAGAACAATTTTTAATGGCATTAATAGACATTTAACATTGTGTTTCTTGTCCAACTGTTTATTCTAAAACATCTATAGATGATTGCAGAGGAAAAAATGGGATATGAACGGCGCTGCAACTCAAGAATGATGCTTGGAATGGTTATAATGATAAGATCTTTTATTCAATAGGCTACGCGTTTCAATGCCGCACCGGCATCTTCCTCAGGCCATGAGGAAGATGCCGGTGCGGCATTGAAACGCGTAGCCTATTGAATAAAAGATCTTATCATTATAACCATTCCAAGCATCATTCTTGAGTTGCAGCGCCGTTCATATCCCATTTTTTCCTCTGCAATCATTTCTACACGGAGACCCATTGGTGTGACCGTCTGGGATTTCGGCTGCAGCACTTACCATCCTACGTGACTGATCTTACTTCTTGTGGTAAGCCTACACCTGTCACATTTTGACTGCTATTTTTGGGCTTACTTACGCTATGTGGCGCCGTGTGTTTTTTCTTGTATCATTCAAAACATCTATAGAGTCACTTTTAAAATTATTAATCATATGGAAACAATAGTAACTGATCACATAGTGTGTTATGTATATGATATGTGACTTAATGGCATTAAATATTAAATTAGTCAAGGACTGGATTTCAGCTCCAGCAAACAATCAGGAAACAATTATTGCGAAACTGAAATTTCGATGAAATTTGAAATGGGCAGTGGAACCCATCTGCTGAAGTTGTCACAAAGCTAGATTAAGTCTCCCTCGAGTAAATATCTTTGCACCGGAAGGGTTGAGCACAACAAATTCTCTGAAATCAGGATTAGTGATCTCTTGGGAGTAGGAATTCATTTATAATGTTCTGGTTTCTCTACACAGAAACTTCCATAGTCCTGTTTATCCTGCTGGTCTGTGATTATTCTGTGCTAAGTAAACATGATTTTATTAATTCATCTTGTGTTTGTATCTTTTTTAATATGTATTAATGGGCAGACTAATTATAAAAGTCATTACTAGGATTAATTTCTCATCACGCAGTTAAACCTTGTTAATTATTGATTAATAGGGTGGATTGTTTTATTTCTTGAGTAGTCTTAGTTTTCAGATGAGATGGCTGATGCATAACCAACACTATAAATAATGCCTAGCTTTGCTCTTACAATACTGTATAACACACAGGTCTACATATACACACATCATAAAAGTAGACATCGAAAGGGGTAGTCCAGGATTTTAAAAAAAGGGTCTTCTTTTCTTCCAGAAACAGCTCCCCTCTTGTCCGTGGCTGTGATTGGCATCGCAGCTCAGCCCCTTTCAGTTGAATGGGGATGAGCTGCAATACCAGACATAACCCATGGACATAAGTGACACAAAACAGACCATTTTTTCTAATCCTAAACCTGCAATAGATTCGAAGATTTGTCTTTGTTTCCATGTTCACCTTGTATTCTTACATTTTCAGAACAATGTTGGGCAGTATTAAACAGATACATATTTTATAGAACATTTTAATTTGTACAATTTTTTAAATAAAGAATGATTTAAATAAAGTACTTATATTGCCTGCAAACAAATGACTTACTATTTAAATCTAATGGCTTCCCAATAACAAACCACTGCAAAATAATATATAAAATACTAAAACATCCAATACATTTTCTAAGTGATAATAAAGATTCCATCCCATCGGTAAGGAAAAGTTGTTTAGTTATCACTGACATTTACTGTTTAAATCATATTCAGTCACATTGGTTAAATTTTTATGGTTTTGGCAGCCTTAAAAGCGTTAGATACTCCGGGCTATGGCTTGTTTTTTTTTTTTAGAAGGATGTGTGTGTTTAATTCCCCTACAGCACAACCACAGGACAAATAAAGCATTACATTATGCCTATTATAATCAAGTATAATGCACAGACAGGCTGAGTCCTCCAGAGAGATTCTCTTTGTACAGTAGCTTTTCACCACTCCAGCTACATACTGAACGTCTCGAATGATGGACTACCTTCTACAAATTCAGAAGGCCCTAATAGGGCATTTTAAAAGGGTTTTCTAAACTAGACAATACTTAGTAAAAATATATGTGTCATGTTGATCTAGAATCCAAGTATCTTCATGGATGTTGGAGGTTAACCCCTTCGCGCCGCAGCCATTTTTTAATTTTTGATCTTCGTTGTTCACTCGCCGCCTTCCAAGAGCAATAACTCTTGTTATTCTCTTGTGATGTCTCATTTTTTGTGGGA
The DNA here is from genome assembly GCF_050947455.1 of Rhinoderma darwinii. Taxonomy (NCBI): domain Eukaryota; kingdom Metazoa; phylum Chordata; class Amphibia; order Anura; family Rhinodermatidae; genus Rhinoderma; species Rhinoderma darwinii. The sequence goes on along the minus strand of NC_134693.1, from coordinate 40,757,922 downwards.
CTAGCTGTAGTTTTTATCGGTATTACTTTTTAGTACATATAATTTTTTGATCACTTGTTATTAAAAAAAATTGGGAGCTACGTTTTTTGGTGTTTTAATTTATTTTTCTTACGGCGTTCACGTGCGTGTTAAATAATGCTATATTTTAATAGTTCAGACTTTTACGGACGCAGCGATACAAATTTTGTTAACTGTTTTATTTTTTACATTACTTTAGAGGAAAAAATGGAAAAAGGTTTTTCTTTTTAACTTTTTTTTTTTTTTCACTACCAAAAACTTTATTTCACTTTTTTTTTATACATTTCATTAGTCTCTCTAGGGGACTTGAACCAGCGATCCTTTTTACAGGCATCTGTTAAGCCCTGCCACAGGCAGGGCTTAGCAGAGGCAGAGTGAAGGCAGTCCTGGGGGGGGGCGATGAGCTGTCAGAGGGACCATCCCCCTCTTTTCAACACCTCAGATGCTGCGGTCGTGATTGCATTTCAGGGGTTACACAGGGGTTAAACAGCCAGGAACATCGCAATCGCTGTTCCTGGCAGTTTGTCCCGGGTGACGGCTGTAAAACGCAGTCGACGCCCTCAGCGCGTAAGCGCGCTCCATACACTCCTACCCCGCACTACGACGTACCACACACACGTACGTCGTTTTGCTGGAAGGGGTTAAGTATCACATATTTACAAGCATATTTAGACAATTTATACAAAGGGAATTATAAAAAAAATTAATCCACTTCATGGGCTATGCATTGATAAAGAGTCGAAATTAAGCAGCAAATGTGACCTACGGGATTGCAATAATTTTAAAATCCAAGCATGTTTATCAAGGAGACATAAAGAGCCCTATAAACATATTTCATGTATTAATACAAATGTATGAGTAACTGTATATATACATACAAACACGTATTGTCCACACTATTCAGTTTTCTATGGTTGCTGAATAAAAGATCGTTTCATTTGGTGGATTTGCTCTGGAGTTTGTTTCATTCCATTTAATACATCTACACAAATTAAATACATGACAGATTGCTAATGAGCTTGTGTTGGAGTTTCTGCATAGTGTGTTATCATTTGTCCATTCACAGTTTCTTATCAACCCATCTGTGCATTTAATAGAGTGTAGTGGAGGGAATGCAGGCTGGGACAGTTCCTCCATTTACACCTTTTGCCATCTAAGGCCTCTGGGACAGGCCTTTCCTAATTAAAGTTTTTTACAAACATATTGCCTTCTTTGTAACACTATTAGCAAGCTGCTTACTCCTGTGATGAAAGGTGCTATTTATTAGAAATTTAGAGGTGCAAGGAAATTTCAGACACTCCGGAGCGTCGACTGCAGAATTAAAATCTGTTGTTTGTGGTGGAACATATTTATATGGAACGCAATATGTTAGCACGGAAATCAAAAGGAGCGTCGGTTTTTACTCTGAAGCATTATGTTACACAAACACAACAAGACAATGTCTTACAGATACTGAAAACTCGTTAAAAGAAAAGCTAAATTGCCCCCACTGGATGCATTTATTAGTAGCTAACACATAGGACTGTTTTTGGCTGTATTTCGAAATAACTTTTTTTCTGAGCAGGAACAGACGACCATTGGGGAAGAAATGATCTTATTATAGAGGTCATTGTGCTAATTCCCTGTATTCGCTACATGCCAGACATCTGCTCTGCATAGAGGTAAGGGATCTCAATGATGGCAGCAGTTCTTGCCCAATTGGTTATCTGCCCCTTCTCGGATCAGAGGTGATAACACTTACTGCACACTAAATGCACTGTGCAACTAGCCTGAGGCTTCATGCACATGGCAAAGCCGCATAGACAATGTATGGCGGCATGCCGAGTCCATACATTTCCATATTACAGAACCTCAGCAGATTCTCCCCTAGAAGCAATAATTTAAAAAAATATTACCTCCATAATACAGCATGTGATGGAACATGCCAGAACTGTATGAATCCATGAGAAAAAATATGAAATTGTAGGCAATACAGAGATACAGTATGGACCCATAGATTTTTATGGTGTTGTATGAGTCGTAAATCAGGGTTTACTGTTACATATTTTTCCTTTAAGTGGGACGTCCTCACATTTTGTTACAGTGGCGATCATATGTACTCTGCATTTACATACAGATATTTTCTGGCATGTGGAAAATAGCTATAGGAGAATTTAGTCCAATTGTTGTTCCCCTTACATAGAATTTTGTAAACTCGTCATGAGTTTCACTCTACAATTATAATTGGATCAGAAAAATTATGATCCCTGTTAGGAAAACATAGTTATTTCCCCCAAAAGCTATACATTTTTTAAAGCCCCTTTTGCCAGGTTATAAAATCAACATTCATGGAAAACATTATACATCAGATTACTTGAAACTGAGCCCCGGACACCCAAACCATTCAATATCTGGTTCAAGTTTTATGCCGGGAATTATTCTGCTAGCAGATGACTCTGTTAATGGTCTGATGGATTTGTACAAGGCTTGTGACAACAGAAACTGGTTTGACATTGCTCCTCTGGGAGTTTAATTTCCATTGATTAGTTGTTTGCATTCACATCGCCACCTAAACCCCATAACCTGGTTGTCAATACTGGCTAGATAAAGGTCAGAAAGCTGCAGCTGGAATCAGTCAGTAAAAATTTAATTATACAGTCAGATAATTGACAATATGTCTGATGGAGAGTAAAACATTTACTGGATAAATGTTACATTATATGTATAAATGAAAAATAAAATAAAGCCTCTTTCAAATCTGTGTCGTTACAAGTCAGGGTATAATTAACTACCTAGTCCTCCCCAAGTTCAGAAATGTGACAAATTAACCAATCATATAAAATAATTTATCTCATCCTCATATATTCGACAAATAGCAAGCCATGGAGTATCCATATGTAAAAAAAAAAAGCAATCACATCCGATGAATAAGTAGATTAAAGAACCACCTTTAGCATCAAAACCCTTTTAGCATGGATTATTAGTCATCAGTACTTAAATATCAGAACCTAGGTTATATATTACATTTTATCAATGGATGATGCCAGTTTGCATATATAGATATGCAAATATTAGATATAATATTGGTGGTCTAAAATATAATTCTACTAATAACAACATTGCACAATTTAAATCTACTCAGCTTAAAAAGTTTGCAGACAGTTGACTTATTTTGTTTTATTTTTCCAATCATATACATAGCCTCTTTGAATATTCTAGTTGAGCCTGAAAACAAACAGCAATTCATATACCTTACACCATGTTGTCAGTCATGCGACTTAACAGTTTAGCTCTAGTTTGACCATACATATAAAACAAAAGTAATCCAAAACCATTGATTTCAGGAGGATTGGCCAATGATAGAATGTGTATGGTGGTAATCCAACAGTCCTGTGACATGTTGGGGGAATTTAGTATTGGCATGCTGGATTTTAACACGCCCCATCCTTCCCTGGGAGATAAGTCCCTACCAGAGGTGTCTTGCAATGGTCTATGCCCCGCTCCCTGTTCAAATAAACATACAGACTCATTGGGAGGGATAGCTGTATGGCTGAGATAACTGCTATGTGAACTCTCACAATTTACTGCCCTCTGGTTGAAGAAAATTAGCAGAAATCTGACTTTTGCTTTAGTCATGAATAGTAAACAAAACATCATATGATTCAAAATAAGAAAATGATCAGTAAAGGCCCTATTACACGGGCCAATAATTGGGCAAATGAGCATTCATATGAACACTCATTCCCGATCATCACACTGTGTGATAAGGGCAACGATCAACCGATGAACGTGCAAAAGCTCTTTCATCGGCTGACCTGGTCTTTTATGCAGAATTAAAAATCATCGTTGGCGGCAGCACATCTCCCTTTGTAAACAGGGAGATGTACTGCCGACATGTTGAAAATGTATAGGGACGAGCGATCGGGGTAATGAGCTCTCGTCTCTATACATATCCAATCATTGCTCAGTGTGATAGGAGCAAACGAGTGCCGATCAACGAGCTGTCTCAACATCGGGACGTGTAACAGTACCTTTAAGCTTATGGGGATGAACAGTATACAGAACTTTTATTGTCTTCTTTATCATTTTGGTATGTTAGAAGATCCCTTCCTCAGATCAATGAGACCAAATAAAAATAATCAAACTAAAAATATAAAAAATAAAGACACTAGGCTGATGCTCAGTTAATAAAAATGCATGCAAACAATAGAACCTTGCATAAACGGTTTAATACTATGCATACTGGTAGATATATTACAAAGATTAATTTCACGTGTGTATTATGTGTAAAAAAAAACCTGAGAAAATAAAAAAAAATTCATTGATACAGGTCCATCAATATTCATGATTTATGTTTAAAGTGTATATCCCATTGTGATTTTGTTAGTCACAATAAAGCTAAATTTCAAAATGGTGTAAAATGGTACAGTCATTTTGCATCCAAAATTACATTGCGCCAGGGCCAGATAGGGAGGACCAAAGGGTCAATTGACTGGAGCCCTCCACTACCTAGCAGCAAGACATGAGAGTTGGAAAATATGTGGCAGAGGAGCTGATTCTGCAGCTTTTACTAATATATATGACAAAGGAGCAGAGTTTCTTTCTTCTTGTTCGGAGCCCTGGTGCCGGGTCTGCCTATACAGTGAACAAGAAGAAATTTTGTGGCCAACAGTGCATGTTTATTGCTATAGGGAGATGAGTATAATGCCTACTACGCACATATGGTTCCGCTGATCTCCCAGTTGAACAAAGCACTGATCATGTTAAAATCCATTATCCGCGATCCTTGTATTCCAGTACAGTAGATAATAGGACGTATCAAGCAGCTCCGATACTCATCAGATTGTCAGCAGATGCTGTTGATTTTGCTTGTAGTCACTAAGTTAACAACGCATTATATAACAGTGTTACTGGGGGGAGGTCCCCAAACAAATGTTTTGCAGGTAACAAAGCCACCTTTTCAACCAATTTTGATACATGGGACCTATTCTATTGACATTCCTTGATCAAAAGACATACTCTTTGCCTGTTTTCATATAATATTTACTCTAATGTGCCAGGGTCCTATCAGTTACATGGTAAACCATATTCAGGTGAACCCAACCTCTAATCTCTAGGACCCTGGATATAATGGGGCAGATTTATTAACCTGTTCCTGCGCAGCGACACAACCGTATGTCCTAGCGAGAGGTTACTTCCTGCACAAGGACGTACAGTTACTGTGTGGTTCTTGGTGCACACTGTCCGAACGGACAGTGTCCGGGAACCGGGAGGTCAGCTGTCTCCGACAAATGAGATCACTCATTTAAGAAGTACAACCCATCCAGCAAAAAACAAGCCCTTACACAGCTTTTTTGACTGAAAAATAAAAAAGTTATGACTCTCAGAATATGGCAACACAAAAATGTTTATTTATTTTTTTAAAAAAGATAAAAACATAAAAAAACGATATACATATGGTATCGCTGTAATCCTATCAACCCACAGAATAAAGTAAAATGTAATTTATAGCACATGGTGAACACTGTAAAAAAAAAATAATAATAAAAAACATTGTCAGAATTGATGGTTTTTGGTCACCTTGCTTGCCAAAAAATGAAATAAAAAGTGATCAAAAAATCGCATGTACCCAAAAACGGTAGCAATAAAAACTACAGATTGTCCCGCAACATATAAGCCCTAGCACAGCTCTGTTGGAGAAAAAATTATAACATTTTGTCTCTCAAAATATGGCGACACAAAATGTGCAGATTGAGTACCATTTATCAATGCGACAACGGCCACACATCTGCAGATTATTATTTATCTACCGCATTATTATACACCATATGCTGTGCATTAACCCCCTCACGCACTATGACTTAATAGCACGTCATGCTGAGCCCACTCCATACGCTGCGGGTGTCAGCTGTGTATTACAGCTGACACCCGGGATTAACGGACACGAATAGCGATCGCGCTGTTACAGAAGCCTGTAAAAATGACAATATACTGCAATACATTAGTATTGCAGTGTATTGTACCAGCGATTCAATGATCGATGGTTAAAGTCCCCTAGGGTTAAAACAGTTAAATAAAGTTATTAGTAGTGAAAAAAAATATTAAAAAGTAAAAATAAAAACCTTTTCCCATTTTTCTTCGAAAGTAATATAAAACAATAAAATAATAAACAAAATTGGTATCGCTACGTCCGTAAAAGTCCGAACTATTACAATATACAATTATTTAACTCGCACGGTAAACGCCGTAAAAAATAAAGAATTTAAAACGCCAAAGTCGCTGTATTTTTGTCACCTTAGATCCAAGATTTTTTTTTATAAAAAGTGATCAAAAAGTTGTATGTACCAAAAAATTATACCATTAAAAACTAAAGCTCGTCCCGCAAAAAATAATCCCTCACGCCCCTCAATCCACGGAAAAATAAAAAAGTTCTGGCTCTCCGAATATGGTGGAACAAAACAACATTTTTTTAACAAATAGATTTTTCTTTGTAAAAGTAGTAAAATATAAAAAAAACCTAGATAAATTTGGTATCACCGTAATTGTACTGAGCCGTAGAATAAAGTTACGTTTTCGTTTATACCACACGGGGAAAGACGTAAAAACGAAACCCAAAAAACAATGCAGGAATCGCAATTTTTTCCAATTTCAGCCCGCAAATAATTTTTTCCAGTTTTCCAATACATTATATGGTACTTTAAATTATGTCAACAGAAAATACAACTTCTCCCGCAAAAAAGTAAGCCCTCACACCACTCTATTGACGAAAAAAGAAAAAAGTTGTGGCTCTTGGAAGGCGAGGATTAAAAAACAAAAATGAAAAAGCAAAAAATGGATCAGTCCTGAAACGGTTAATTAATTTTGAATGAAAAAAACCATTTATGACCATATGTGAGGTATTACCGTACTCGGGAGAAATTGCTTTGGGGTGCTTTTTTTCCTTTATCCCTTGTGAAAACAAAAAAATTCAACATTTTAGTGGAAGAAATGTTGATATTCATTTTCACAGCATAAGTCTAATAAATTCTGCAAAAGACCTGTAAATGCTCACTATACCCCTAGATAGATTTCGTAAGGGGTGTAGTTTCACAAATGGGGTCACTTTTCGGGTGTTTCCACTGTTATGGTCCCTCAGGGGCTTTGCAAATGCAACATGACACTTGAAAACCATTCCAGCGAAATTTGAGTTCCAAAAGCCAAATAGCGCTCCTTCGCTTCTGAAGCCCTGCTGTGGGTCCAAACAGCCGTTTATTACTGCAAATGGGGTATTGCCATAATCGGGAGAGATTGCTTTACAAATGTTGGGGTTCTATTTCTCCTTTATTCCTTGTAAAAATGTCTACTTTTTTTTCAGAAAAAAAGTAGATTTTCATTTTTTCCACAGACTTCTAGACATTCTAATACATTTAGCAAAAATTTGAACTGTGGGGTCAAAATGCTAACTATACCCCTAGATAAATTCCTTGAGGGGTATAGTGTCCAAAATGGGGTCACTTTTGTGGGGTTTCCACTGTTTTGGCACACGACCTTTTCAAACCTGACATGGTGCCTAAAATATATCCTAAAAAAGGAGGACCCAAAATCCACTGGGTGCTGCTTTGTTTCAGAGGCCTGTGTTTCAGCCCATTAGCACAATGGGGCCACATTTTGGATATTTCTAAAAACTGCTGAATCTGGGCATAAATATTGAGTTGCATTTTTTGAGGAAAACCTTCTGAGGTACAAAAAAATAATGAAATTTGTGAATTTCACCTCTACTTTGCTTTAAATCCTGTGAAACGCCTATAGGGTTAAGAAACTTTCTGAACGCTTTTTTTTAATACTTTGAGGGGTGCATTTTTTAAGATGGGTCAGAACTGGGCCGTGAAATTTTCTTGAAAATGTGAGAAATTGCTGCTAAAGTTCTAAACCTTTTAAACGTCCTTGAAAAATAAAAGGACATTCAAAAATTGATGCAAACATAAAGTAGACATATGGGAAATGTTAACTACTGTAGTAACTATTTTGTGTGGTATTACTATCAGTCTTACAAGCAGATACAAAATGCAAATTTTGGTACATTTTCTAAAAATTTTCACAAACAAATATTGAATTTATCGATCACATTTTTTTTACTAACAAAGTACAATATGTCACGAGAAAACGTTCTCAGAATCGCTTGGATAGGTAAAAGCATTCCAAAGTTATTACCACATAAAGTAACACGTCAGATTTGAAAAAAATCGTCTGTGTCTTGAAGTCTAAAACAGGCTGTGTTCTGAAGAGGTTAATATTAGATAGCCTAAAGCTAGGAGGATCTAGGCTGAAGAGGCACCAAATTTTTCAATGACATGCACACTGTTTCATAGATTTGACGCATCTTCACGCATGTTAGACTCCTTTCCCTTCTTTACGCCACTTATTATTTGGTATTCTTTTGAACAGTATTCTGCATCACAAAACTGGCGCACGCAAGTGTTAAATCTGGCACATCTCACGACTTGACAAATCCACGGCCATATTCTAAGTATGTGACCCGACATGGCCAGCATGTCGCAAATCAAGGCTCTTTCTGGAGTTCACATTAAAAAACTAGGCCAAAGAAATATGCACCAACAAAATAGGCCCATAAAACGCTAGATTCGAGGTGCAAAGACAATGATAAATCTGCCCCAATATCTCTTGCGTGTCATAATCAATATGAAAAAATGTTAATCAATGTTAATGTAATGATAGGGGTAGGGAAACGGACAAGTGAGCCCTAATCTACCCGCCACTCTGTCCCTGCCTACTTGCAACGACCCGCCCTAGGCGACGGGGTACAACTGGGCGGCGGTCCCTACGCTCAGTAAGTGCACGAGACAAACCTACAAGGGAATATAAAGCAAAGGGAAAGGGGCAGTTGCCCACGGCAACACCGTGAGCAACAGAGTGGTGAACGAGCCAAGTCAAACCAGGAGAGCACGAGGTACCAAACGCAGAGCAGAAGAGTAGTCAGAAAGCCAGGGTCAGTATGGAGCAGGATCAAATAGTAGGAGCTGTAGCTGGGCCAGGAAACCACACGGAAAGAATCACAAGCAAGGAGGAACAGGAAAGGCAGGTATAACTAGACAGAGGGCGGGAGCTAGCTCCGTCTGGCCAGGCTGCGATAGGCTCTCCCACTCCTAAGCCTGCCAGCCTGAGTGGTGGAAGCTGGAGTCAGTCTCAGAGAGATAGATTCAGGTGAAGACTGATTACCTCTGGAAGTTAACCCCGAAGCTGTGCCTGGCAGATCCTTTACAGTACCCCCCCCTTTTATGAGGGGCCACCGGACCCTTTCTAAGTGGACCTGGTTTACTGGGGAAACGAAGGTGGAACTTCCTGACCAATACCCCAGCGTGAACATCCCGGGCGGGTACCCAAGTCCTCTCCTCAGGCCCGTATCCTCTCCAATGGACCAGGTACTGGAGGGAGCCTTGGACCATCTTGCTGTCCACAATCTTGGCCACCTCGAATTCCACCCCCTCAGGGGTGAGAACGGGAACAGGAGGTTTCCTCGAGGGAGCCAAGGACGGAGCAGCGTTTAAGGAGGGAGGCATGAAACACGTCGTGTATACGAAAAGATGGGGGTAACTCCAGCCGGAAGGAGACAGGGTTGAGGACTTCAATGACCTCATATGGCCCAATAAACCAGGGAGCAAACTTCTTGGACGGGACCTTAAGACGCAAGTTCTTAGACGATAACCACACCAAATCCCCGACCATAAACAAGGGGTTAGCAGAACGTTTTCTATCAGCCTGAGTTTTTTGTACGCTCTGGGACGCCTCTAGGTTCTTCTGAACCTGGGCCCAGACTGTGCACAGTTCCCGATGAACGACCTCTACCTCAGGATTGTTGGAACTACCAGGTGAAACGGAGGAGAACCGTGGATTAAACCCAAAATTACAGAAAAAGGGGGAGACCCCTGACGAGTTACTGACCCGGTTATTAAGGGAAAATTCAGCGAGGGGAATGAATGAGACCCAATCATATTGACAGTCAGAGATAAAACACCTTAAATATTGTTCTAGAGATTGATTAGTCCTCTCAGTTTGGCCATTGGTTTCAGGATGGAAAGCCGAGGAGAAGGACAGATCAATCTCCAACTTCTTACAGAAGGCTCTCCAAAACAAAGAAACAAATTGTACCCCTCTGTCCGAAACAATATTGACAGGGACCCCATGGAGACGGAGGATGTGTTTGACAAACAAGGTAGCTAACGTCTTGGCGTTGGGTAGTTTCTTGAGGGGCACAAAGTGGCACATCTTACTGAAGCGGTCTACTACCACCCACACCACCGACTTGCCTTGGGATGGAGGCAAATCGGTGATAAAATCCATGGAGATATGTGTCCAAGGTCTCTGGGGAATGGGCAACGAACGTAGTAAGCCCGCTGGTCGGGACCTGGGAGTCTTGGACCTAGCACAAACCTCACAAGCGGCGACGTAGGCCTTAACGTCTTTAGGCAACCCAGGCCACCAATAGTTTCTGGCAATGAGGTGTTTGGTACCCAGGATGCCTGGATGACCAGATAGTGCGGAGTCATGATTTTCCCTAAGTACCCTTAGCCGGTATTGCAGGGGAACAAACAGCTTGTCCTCAGGAAGGTTCCCGGGAGCTGAACCTTGATCAGCTGCAATTTCAGAGACTAAATCAGAATCAATAGAAGAAATGATTATACCGGGAGGCAAAATACAAGCAGGATCTTCCTCCGAAGGAGGGCTGGCCATGATGCTACGCGACAGTGCATCGGCCTTAATATTTTTAGACCCAGCCCTATAGGTGACCAAAAAGTTGAATCTGGTAAAAAATAGCGCCCATCGAGCTTGTCTCGGGTTTAGCCTCCGGGCAGATTCTAGGAAAACCAGATTCTTGTGGTCGGTAAGGACCGTTACCTGGTGCCTAGCCCCCTCCAGGAAGTGACGCCACTCTTCAAATGCCCATTTAATGGCTAAGAGTTCGCGGTTGCCAATATCATAGTTACTCTCAGTGGGCGAAAACTTCCTGGAGAAGTAGGCACAGGGGCGGAGATGGGTGAGGGACCTGGTACCCTGGGACAAGACAGCCCCCACTCCCACCTCGGATGCGTCAACTTCCACGATAAATGGCTCCACTTGGTTGGGCTGAAGCAGCACCGGGGCCGAGATAAAGCACTTCTTAAGGACCTCAAAAGCCTGGACAGCCTCTGGAGACCAGTGGAGGAGATCAGCACCTTTGCGAGTGAGGTCCGTAAGAGGCTTAGCGATGACCGAGAAGTTAGCAACAGGAAAGGCAGGTATAAATAGACAGAGGGCGGGAGCTAGCTCCGTCTGGCCAGGCTGCGATAGGCTCTCCCACTCCTAAGCCTGCCAGCCTGAGTGGTGGAAGCTGGAGTCAGTCTCAGAGAGATAGATTCAGGTGAAGACTGATTACCTCTGGAAGTTAACCCCGAAGCTGTGCCTGGCAGATCCTTTACAGTTAATTTGTTTATTTCAATAAATCTTATGTAGTAGTCGACAATAAGCCAGTATAATTCATAGAAATGTTACCATTTTCCAAATTTGAATGGTTACATGAAAATTTCCATTTTACAATATCTACAGTTGTTGGGTTGTTGCTGCAAAATTATCACTGCTGTGTCTATCTAGAGTTAATATAATTGAATCTCATAAAAATGAATTCCCAAATTAAAACAACTGTAAAAGGAAATTGTAGCTATTCTTGCATGTGCTTACTTTTTCATAACATTAAAATTAATTTTGAATTTGTGAAAAAATAATGTTTCATGCTTCGTGTTTAAATCAGCTCCTTGAACAAAAGTGAGATATACGCTTTAACTTGTTTTCATTTTGTTTTTCAGACACATGCATCATATCACTGAGCCAGGTGACAGTAAACTGTTTTACTTTAATCTATTGCACTGTATAAATTGTAGAATAAATTTGTAGATTAAAATCACGAAAAGTCTAACTCCACTCACATCCTATAATTTCCAAGTTTATTTAAATCAACCAAAACATCCCTTCCCTTTTTAATTGTAATAACGAGAGGCAAAACAAAAAAAATATATTTTAGTCTTTCTAGGGGTTGTCCACTTTGGACAATGCATATTGTTAGAATGGTGCCTTGACAATAAGCCTATTATCCCTGCTGAGACCCTCAGGTATCAGCTGAAATTTGTGGTGAAACCTGGTAGTAAGTGTTCAATTTCCCTGCAGTGCCACCACAGTGGGAATTAAGAATTACACAATGCCCATTCAAATCAATGTTTTTTTGTGTAATTCAGGAAAGGGTAGGTCCTCTAAAGCAAGAGGCATTCTCTGTAACTGCTCTCCACTCTAGAGAGCAGATAGATAAGGGTAATGAACAGAGGACCCCCATATATTAACTGAGCATTTCCTATTAGGTTATATGAAAATGTGTTTTTTAAACCAAACATCTCTTTTAAGGCCAAAAATGGTCTGGTCTTCAATAGGTTCATGCGGAGAGGATCATCCTCAGGTCCCAGATTGTGAAAATCACTATAGGCTGCTATTTTAGGCATTTATAGGGGTTGTCACCATACAATCTGGACCATATCAAAATATTTAGGTAAGATCTTACTTATAAGGTGTTTATTTTGTATCCATGTAGGATTATGTTAGGCATATTATCTTTTTGTTCAGCATATTCTGGTTTTTATAATTAAGTTTTCCAAATGCAGAACTCTTGTCTTGGAATCGAGGGATAATTCTGTGGATTTACAGATTACAATAGAAGGGTTAAGCAGTCATTGCATCAGAGAATTAAATCAGGTTCTGAAACCATTATAATAGCACAGTTGAAAAAGATTCGCTGAATTTGCTGTCAACATTAAAATACAGATTTGGGCAATTATTCTCCAGAGATGTAATGTCATACTAATTTAAATCAGACACAATTCATCTAACTAAGAAAGTACATTTAAAAATGATCAGATAACTATTTCATTTCAAGTAACCAACCTTGTTTTGCTGCTTTTTAGCACAATGTATCATACCCAGAAAAGGTGTGAATATCTAAAGTCTATGCAAATTAAAAGGCCTTACATACTTGCTACTAAACTAGATAATTGTATTCCCTTCTGCACCAGATAATAATTATAGGTTGGCTGCCAAGTTTTCCAGTCTACAGAAGGCCACAGAAGGAATAGGCACAATTTACAGTAGCCTTGAAGCAAGAAACACAATAATTAGCCACTCGATTTCCTCAACCTCAAAAATGAAGCTTGGCAGCACATGCTCAAAAACAGTGTGGGTCACTTTCTAAAAGTGACATTCTTCTTTCATCATAAAATAAAAAATTGCACATTAGTCATAACCACTATTGAGCTGCTAAATACTGAAGAGAGAATATAGGGTAACTAGAAAGAAAAAAAAGTGAAGGAGGAGGGATCTCATTGAAGGACCCCAGGGCTGTCTGACCATGTTTCCTGTTAGGGCATACTTAGGTATGTCCTAACAACTGCCTTTGTACTATCAGTACACAGGCTAATGAACTGGCATATAGATATATGCCAGCATATTAAAGTTTAAAAATAAAAAAGTTAAAAATAAAATAAAGTAATGTTAAATAAAAAAATAAATGTAAAGAAATACACACACATGCATTTTTTTACAATAAACATTAAAATAAGTCTCAATAAACAAAACATACACATATTTGGTATCGTCGCGATCGTAATGACCTGCACAACAAATTAATAGCTTCATTTATGTGTACACTGTAAAAAAAAATCAAAACTTCCTTCGTTCACTTATTAATCTGAGGCATGAGGTGTTATGAACTTAGTACCTCCATGTGCTCCACATTATTAGTAATTAACTCCATTATGTACCTCACCCATTAAGCCAATGTTGTCCATTATGACTGTGAGAAACATCATGAAGTTAATTACTATTAATGAGAGTCACATGGAGGTAATAAATGCATAACACCTCGTGCCTCACATCAGAAAATGGAAGAACTTGTTTTTAATATTATTATTGTTGGCAAAGTATCATTTTGGTATAGAGAATTGCAATACTACACAAAGCATCGGTATCGAAGTCCAAATTCTGGTATCGTGACAACCCTAGTTGCAATAACAAAGAAAATAGATATTCGAACATAAGTCCTATTCCAGTAGCTCATGGATCTGTCCTGTATATTGACTTGTGGGTGACGTCATCTTTAGTCCTAGTCAGTTAGCCTATAGATATATTACACTGGACTGATCTTTGGGCTATACCCTGCTACTTTGGAAAGACAGGAGTTACTGTACTAGTATAATAAAGGTAAGTGAGCTGAATTTTAAATACATGTATAATAGAAAATTTGAAGTGATGAGGTCCTGTTATTCTGCTGTGCAGGTTTGTGAAGTGATGGGGTGGAGAGTAAAAGATGCAAATTTATAACTGGGACCCAGGAAGATACAATTGCACTTTTATAGTTACTTTTTCTTTACTCAGGCCCTACGGTAACAAACAAGGTATTCACATGCATACCAAAGATACGTTTCTTCTCTTTTATACCAATCCTTTCTTTATCATCTGCAAATTTACAGTTAGAGATAAAGTTGAAGGAAGTGAATGGAATCCTATCAAATGCACTGGCAAAGTCTATTTTAAACATTCACCCTCCACCAAACTATTTTGAATTTCTCATTTGACATTATAAAGCTCGTTTTCTTGCAAATAAACTTCTTCCAAGACATGAAATCACATTTAAAAAATGTGTTTCTAAAATTCTAGAGCCAGCTTGCCGTCTAAAGACTTTACAGTTGGGAACCAGAAATTTTAATGCACAGTTGAGATGGGAAGGATAAAAAACCGGTTTGAATTATTGCATTTGCACCTGAGCGGCTTTATGCATTTATGCATCCACATATTCTTCTACCAAAGCTCACGACTGTAGCTTATGTACTAGCAGCAATTTTTTTGTTGTCTTTGTTAAATCTTCCTTTATGCCCTTTCAAAAGGACAAATAAGAAGTTTACATTTATTTAAAATGTAAAAAATGCAGAATAAATACAACCGCCGGATAAGTGATTTTGTCCTCCATAGCAAGCAGCCTGTATGAATTCTATGAATGTGTATTCATTTCTGCTGTTGCCACCGGTGACCAATAAACCATAATAAGTATTGATACTTACATTCAGTACATGAAGATAAACATAGACTGGTTACAGCCAAAAGCACAATAATTTATTTACTCCACTGCACATTCAATCCCTCAAAACTAATTTGATGCCAAGTGCATCCAGTGTAGCGTATGTTTCCTTAAGAAAAAGAATTATTAGAACACAAGGGCGTACATGTTCCGGACATTAAAGGAAAAAAATGCTTCTGCCAAATGCTTTGCAGAGATTGAACTAAGATCATTCATTCTTATGTAAAGTTTGCCCCCTTGGTGCTGCCAAGGTCAGTTTCAGATTGGCTTACCAGCCACATAAGTGCTGCTCATGCAGATTAAAGTTGCTTGGGGGCACCTGGCTTCAACTTGCAGAGACATCTCATCTTTTTTCTTTTTCATTTGCAAGTAGAAATAAAATGCTCTGTAAGGACATTTCCTCCTCCTTACTGTTCTCAGTTTTATTATTCCTATTATTATTGTTATAGTCTCACGCTATTACAATTGAAACAGTCCACTCAAACATCATTTATTATTATTGGAATATGTTTCAGTATTAGTATCAAGACAATAAATAGAAAGTGTGATAATGGCAAGGACATGTGTTAAAATTAGACTCATGACAGATCAAGGTCAGGTAAAGATGGGGTGGTCCTTAAATCATATATTCCAGAACACAGACTTGTCTAGCTGATTCCTAATAGGAATTTTCAGCTGCAATTCACCATTGTCATCATCAGTGAAGTCATAGTGAAGATGTCAATGTATAAATAAGAAGTGCATGTCAAATGTGTGTTTTTAAATGTATCATAAAAAAGGAGCTAAAAAAATAAACACTGCAGTAAATCCAGAATAAATCTCACGTATACAGCTAGGATGTATTCAACAATCTGAGATTATGTTAGTATGTTAAATATATAAGTATGTTTTATTAATGGAGAGATTATGTAAATCTAGAAAACCTTCTTGTTCAAGGTACCAGTGAAAACTGAAAATATGAATTGAATATATTGGTTTAAAGGGGTTTTCCGGGGACAATTTTTTTTTAACCATTAATAACTTTCAGTTGCATTCTGAAACACAGACTGAAAACCCAGTCACGTGGTGCCGTAATCCCTGTAGTTTTCTCTCAAGTAATGATGCACCGACACTGCACCTTGTGACAGAGGGCTTGCTCCCCCTCCCGTTTTGTGTCTGCACGTCATCAAGCATGTGAGCCCGTGTGCTCAATTTGTAATCCTACCCTCTTCCTAGTCCCCTCTCTCTCGGCTAGAGAGCATCACAGCGCATGCGCCGGCTCATCTGCTCTCAATGCGCATGCTCCAGACCTCCCAGGGCATGCCGGAATTTGAAGTTTTTCAGCGTACGCTGAAAAGTGAAATCCCACCTAGGAAACAGAAGTAGAATATCATGTGGGCATGCAGCGATATCGTGGTTTGGTAAGGAACCCAAAAACCATGTTTACTGCCAGGAAATTATTATCTAACAATAAGTAGAAGTTTTAAAAAGTATTTTTGGGGATTTTTTTATTTTATTTCTGGGCCGCTCGACAACCCCGTTAACCCTTTCATGACTACGGGTCATTGATACCCCTGTGTCCAGGTCAAACTTTCCATTTCTGATTTGCACTTCTTTAAACGATAATATCTTTGCAACCGCTTTGAATATCCTACCTATTTTTCCTTTGTTTTTTTTTACAAGACTTATGAGGCTTTAATTTTCTAGACTAGTTCAATTAATTCCATGTTTTAAATTTTTATTATGGGCAGACAAATCACTAAAATTGTGAAAAAAAACACTAACACTTTTGTAATTTTTTTTATATATTTAGCTGTGTGTGAGTGTATATATATATATATATATATATATATATATATATAACACACACCACACACTGTTGCAGCTCTGTAACAGTTAGCCTTCTTCACTCACCCCTCATAGGGTATCCAGAAGAGAGAAGAAGACTAAGGAGTTAAAACAAAACTTTCAGTACCTTATCTGCCCAGATAACAAGCACAGTGGCTTTGTTATCTCTGGGCAGAAGCCGATGGAGGGAGGAGGTGCCGACACATAAAGTTAAATATCAAAATATTGTCAATTTCTACTCATTTTACCTTTTGTTTTTATGTTTCAAAATACTTTTACCACACCAAACTAAACAAGAGTTGGAAAACCTTATTAGGTGATGTTATTATAGGCAGCCTGCTGTGGCGACACATCTTATGGGAGATTTGCAAGTTCGGCGGCATCTTCTCTACTTTTCTGACTATGGATCAACCTACAAAGAATAAGGGAAGCACCAGACTCCGCATGACAATCATCTAGAGGGATTCAGTCTTTGAATTCTATGGAGACGATGTACCCCAGTATGAAATCCTACAACAAGGTGCCCTTAGCCCAGCCACAAAGTCCTTGCTTGCATTCTCTATCTCTTCCTAGTACAGCGTCAGATCTTTCACCTGAGATCATAAGGCAGGCCACACTTGGATAATAATTGGTGCACTATTTGCCATACACCCAAAAGCATCCATCTATCTACAGTGAAGGAAATAAGTATTTGATCCCTTGCTGATTTTATAAGTTTGCCCACTGTCAAAGACAAGAACAGTCTCACATTTTTAGGCTAGGTTAATTTTACCAGTGAGAGATAGATTATATATATAAAAAAAAAGAAAAACAGAAAATCACATAGTCAAAATTATATATATATTTATTTGCATTGTGCACAGAGAAATAAGTATTTGATCCCCTACCAACCATTAAGAGTTCAGCCTCCTCCGGACCAGTTACACGCTCCAAATCAACTTGGTGCCTGCATTAAAGACAGCTGACTTAGGCTGGGTTCACACGTGGCGGAATTTCACTTAAATTCCGCTGCGGACACTCCGCAGCGTTAATCCGCAGCGGAGCCGTTTGTCCATTGACTTACACTTTAATTTAGCAGTGTTCGTTTAGACGAGGCGTAAAATTCCGCTGCGGAGCATAGGCTGCGGAGCGGAATTTGGTGTCCGCAGCATGCTCTGTCTGTTGCGGAGCAGTGGCGGACTCATGGCGGAATTTCTCCATTGACTTCAATGGAGATTCTAAGTTCCGCAATGAAGTCCGCAGCTGTCATGCACATGTCATGTGTGCTGCGGATGCGTCTTGCTTTTTTAACTTGACATTTCTTCATTCTGGCTGGACCTATGTATTTCTAGGTCTACAGCCAGACTGAGGAAGTCAATGGGGCTCCCGTAATGACGGGAGCGTTGCTAGGAGACGTCAGTAAATAGTCACTGTCCAGGGTGCTGAAAGAGTTAAGCGATCGGCAGTAACTGTTTCTGCACCCTGGACAGTGACTACCGATCCCAATATACAGCAACCTGTAAAAAAATATAAGTTCATACTTACCGAGAACTCCCTGCTTCTGTCTCCAGTCCGGCCTCCCAGGATGACGTTTCAGTCTAAGTGACGGCTGCAGCCAATCACAGGCCAAGCACAGGCTGCAGCGGTCACATGGACTGGCGCGTCATCCAGGGAGGTCGGGCTGGATGCCGAAAGAGGGACGCGTCACCAAGACAACGGTCGGTAAGTATGAAAGTCGTTTACTTTCACTAGGGAAAGTGCTGTCCCTTCTCTCTATCCTGCACTGATAATAGGGAGAAGGGAAGCACTTTTCCCGCAGTCCGCAGCAGCTAGTCCGCATCAATTTTCTGCACATTTTGTGCAGATCCGCAGCCGTAATCCGCAACCCGGATTAGGTGCGGCATTGATGCGGACAGTTGCGGAGGAAATCCGCCACGTGTGGTCATGCCCTTAAATGGTCACCTGTATAAAAGACTCCTGTCCACAGACTCAATTAATCAGTCTGACTCTAGCCTCTACAACATGGGCAAGACCAAAGAGGAAGGTGAGAGCTCAGCCGAAAACTACACGGGGGGAACTTGTTAATGATCTCAAGGCAGCTGGGACCACAGTCACCAAGAAAACCATTGGTAACACATTACGCCGTAATGGATTAAAATCCTGCAGTGCCCGCAAGGTCCCCCTGCTCAAGAAGGCACATGTACAGGCCCGTCTGAAGTTTGAAAATGAACATCTGGATGATTCTGAGAGTGATTGGGAGAAGGTGCTGTGGTCAGATGAGACTAAAATTGAGCTCTTTGGCATTAACTCAACTCGCCGTGTTTGGAGGAAGAGAAATGCTGCCTATGACCCAAAGAACACCGTCCCCACTGTCAAGCATTTAGGTGGAAACATTATGTTTTGGGGGTGTTTCTCTGCTAAGGGCACAGGACTACTTCACCGCATCAATGGGAGAATGGATGGAGCCATGTACCGTCAAATCCTGAGTGACAACCTCCTTCCCTCCACCAGGACATTAAAAATGGCTTGTGGCTGGGTCTTCCAGCATGACAATGACCCGAAACATACAGCCAAGGCAACAAAGGAGTGGCTCAAAAAGAAGCACATTAAGGTCATGGAGTGGCCTAGCCAGTCTCCAGACCTTAATCCCATCGAAAACTTATGGAGGGAGCTGAAGATCCGAGTTGCCAAACGACAGCCTCGAAATCTTAATGATTTACAGATGATCTGCAAAGAGGAGTGGGCCAAAATTCCATCTAACATGTGTGCAAACTTCATCATCAACTACAAAAAACGTCTGACTGCTGTGCTTGCCAACAAGGGTTTTGCCACCAAGTATTAAGTCTTGTTTGCCAAAGGGATCAAATACTTATTTCCCTGTGCACAATGCAAATAAATATATATAATTGTGACAATGTGATTTTCTGTTTTTTTAAAAATATAATCTATCTCTCACTGGTAAAATTAACCTAGCCTAAAAATTCTAGACTGTTCATGTCTTTGACAGTGGGCAAACTTACAAAATCAGCAAGGGATCAAATACTTATTTCCTTCACTGTATCTATCTATCTATCTATCTATCTATTATCAATATATCTTTATCTTAATATGTAAAGTGTAGTATGTAAAGCATCCAAATTTAAGTGAAAAGAGATAACTGCAGAAGAGTTGTTAACCATTCGTGATACCTACTGTATGTCATATCTACAGTACTTATATGTCCAATAAAGTGCAAGAGTATAACATCAAGATGCCATGAAAATAATAAAAATATATATAAATAATATCACCAAAGAAAGAGTGAAGTAGCAGAAAAGATGGTCCCTGCATGCTGCACGTATATATCGCCACTGGCTATGGCTTCCTCAGGGATCTGAGGAAGACACAGCCAATGGCGATACAGATGGGACTTGCAAGGACCACCCCTTCTGCTACTTCACTCTTTCTTTGGTGCATTCAGAGGCTGTGTTATACCTACACTTGCAACATTTTCCCCAAAATATATTTTATATTTCCATTTTTATAATACACTGGATTACATGTTTAACCGTATACTCACAGAGACATGCTTGTAGTCAATGGGGGAAATTTATTAAACGATTTATGCTACTTTAGTGGTGTAAAAAAGTCGCACATTTTGTCACACACCATATTTGCACTAAAATTTGCTACTTTTTACTTCACTTTTAAAAAGTCGCGAGAAAAGTGGCCGGATTCGGCAGAGGGGCGGGACAACCATCAGGCCAACACATTTACTATAATTTACGCCAGGAATTGGCGTAAATTAAACCGTAAAACTTCACCTGCTCATAGTAGGCATAGATTTATATTTATAGATAGCCAAAGATGCGCCAAATTTATTAAAAATAAATGTGACGCATTTCATGTTGACATACTTTAGCTTAACACTGGCATATGAAACACCAGTCCTAATTAATTTCCAGAAACAGAGTTATTAAAGGAAGTTAAACTTCAAGAAAAGCAATCAATTTGGCTACGGCTTAAATTTCCAGTCAAACGTACATGCATTAAAAGCTATTCAGCTCCCTGAAAGATCAGTCATGCTTCCATGGTGTTAAAGAGGCTCTGTCACCAGATTATAAGTGCCCTATCTCCTACATAATCAGATTGGCGCTGTATTGTAGATAACAGCAGTGGTTTTTATTTTGAAAAATTATCATTTTTGAGCAAGTTATGAGCAATTTTAGATTTATGCTAATTAGTTTCTTAAAGACCAACTGGGTGTGTTTTTACTTTTGACCAAGTGGGTGTTGTAAAGAAGTGTATGAGGCTGACCAATCAGTGACCAATCAGCCTCATACACTTCTCATTGTTCCAGCCCAGCATGATCCACAGCACAGTGTGATTGTGCAGTGAAAGAAGCTGGACTGGAACAATGAGAAGTGTATGACGCTGATTGGTCACTGGTTGGTCATAGTCATACACTTGTTTACAACACCCACTTGGTCAAAAGTAAAAACACGCCCAGTTGGTCTTTAAGAAACTAATTAGCATAAATCCAAAATTGCTCATAACTTGCTAAAAATGATCGTTCTTCAAAATAATAACCACTGCTGTTATCTACATTACAGCGCCGATCAGACTATGTAGGAGATAGGGCACTTATAATCTGGTGACAGAGCCTCTTTAAGTTCCCACAGATAGATATTTTAGGAAAAAAAAAGTCAGTGGCCTCACAGTAAAAAAAAAAAGAATCTGTGCTCATTTATGTAGGGCAATATTGCCAAATCAGTAACATGAAAATATAAGGCCCATACAATTTTGTGCACAAAATATGCTGGGGCTTTTGTATTTTTTCTTTTGACTTCAGTTGTATTGAAAGTTGATAAAAAGCGCAGAATTCGGTGTTTTTACATATCTACAATCTTATTTAGTCAGATTGAACCATGTTCAGTGTAGCACTGGAGTACCTTTTACAACTAGGGTTTTGCTAGCATGTCGTGATATTGTATTGAATTTGTTTCATGATAAGCGGAGTCCTTAACCAAATTCAAGCAAAGGTAAGGGTGGAAACATCTGTAGTCCCTAGCATCAAGTGATTGGCTCCAGAACAGTTTCAAATGGGGTTGTCTTCTGCTGGACCTCTGGGGTCCTGTTATTGTAGGAGCCAATCATTGTTACAGAACTTGGGCCCACCAGAGCATCCTCTAGTATACTGGTGGGCCAGGCCAACCCTGACCATGGTGCTGTTGAACATAAGAGAAATTTACTACATACGTCTTCTGCTCATCATCCAATGGAAATTTGTTACAGTTTGTTGACATTTTACCAGACAAATCCATTCAGAGAATAGCAACATTGTAGAAATACTTGTACATTTTAGGATTATTTGGTTTCTTAGTATGTTATCTAATTTTAATATAATTATTGAACTTAAAGTTTTCATTGACGATATGTCTTACACAATGTACTTCACTCTAATAATGCCTAACAAACTGAAGTAACGTAAAGCAAGTATTGGAATTAAAACACAAAACATTAAAAGAAAAAAAATCTAGTTAAACGCCAGTTAAAAAGATTAAATACTTATTGGGACATTAGTATAAACAAGTGTATTTTCTCAGATAATTGGGACTTTACAGAGTTATGATTGTCTAAGGTAATATACATGATAATGAGCTTATACCAATAATGCAAATATGTAGGTATGCTCCAATTATTCCTAATTAAATGTCTCATATTTCTACATTAAGCACAATAATATATATATATATGCCAACAGAAAACACTATTTTGAAGATTGCGTATTAAAAACAGCCCCGCCCCCCCTTAGAAAAAAAAGGAAGCAAACAAGTTATCATAGTAGAATATCCAGAAACTGTCTATGCAATACATTTGTGTACAAGGTATTTCCAGAGACAATCATCTATTAAGGTCATTATTATAAACAGATCCAAACAAAATATGACTTTCTTGTGATCTTTTGAGAAGTCCTCCTTGAGACCTATAAGGCAGTTTTAATGTTGTTCCCAACTCTGTAAACTCACAGGATTACAGGATATGTACATGTTTGCAAACATTTTTTTTTTGTTTTGCTTCAATGCATTTCAAATAGAAAAGGAATCAACCATTTTATTTGTACGGCTCGTATGCAGACCTGAGTATTTCCATGGTAACAGACTACAAACAAACCTTGTGTAGTCTTATCCTGCACTAACGTACAATCGGTAGGTTTGCAAGATATAGATAGAAAGGCGTATGACTGCAGAATCAGACTATACAATGTTTCTGTGTTGTCTGTAACCATGAAGACACATAGGTCTGCATAGGAGCTGTAGACACAAAATGGCAGTTTACTTTAAAGCAAGATTATTCGCAGAGTTGCTTCATTTCCAATTTAAATGCAATGAAGCAATAAATAGTCAACTTTGCAATTATCATGCTGGACCCTAGGCTACCTGGATATCTGAACCTTATGATGCCAGAATAAAGAAGTTCTACTACACATAACCACCTAGTTGAGTTGGGGTTTGTATATATAAAGTATAAATTCAGTGTTAGCCTACTCTTATTATATATTATAAGAGTAGGCTAACACTGAATTTATACAGTGTTATGCATTTTTCCTGACATAAAATAAGGATAAAACAAATAATATTAAAGTAAAATATCTCACTGAAAAACACAAGGTAACATGTCAGATATATTTTATTCTACATATATATTATCGCAAACCAGTTGTTCAAGTTAATTTGATATGTTGCTATCAAAGTAAAATGTTATATTTGACTGTTTTTTAGAAATCTGTTTTATATTGTAACAACACCTAATATATAAATATTTTGATATAAATTTCCTTATTTACGTGCTTTTGACACCTCTTGCCTTTTAATATAAGCAACCATCCAAATAACTTATACATGAGCCGAGTACTGGGTAAGGAATTAATCATGCACCATGTTACTGGGAAAATATAACACCATTAGTTTTCTATTGTTTGCTTATAAATATAGTATTGCATTTCTTTACCACTATAAAGTATTAGAAATAACATAAAATAATGCATTCCTAATACATCACATATATTGAGTTTTTCAAATTCCAACAAATAATTCAAAATACTGACTGCTGGGCATAAATAAATTATAATTTGCTTACATGAAGTTTTTTTGTTATTTTATTGAATCTAAATAAAGATAAATATGCTTTCTGTTTATGTAAAATGTGATCTTTTAAAGCTTTCAATTATATTTTAGGTAATTGCATTTCCTAATATCTATTAGCTGAATTATTCTCTTCCCAGGCAGTAACTTTTCTCATTGAGCTACTGGTACTGCTGGGCAGCTCCAATGCTGAATCTATTGTCTAGCTTCTCTTGATTTTTGCTACTTGAGATTCCTTGCTTGATTACCTGATTAGTCTCACCCTTTTGGCTTCCTATATAAGTCTGGCCCTTGCACTTCCTTCTAGCCTATTAAGCTACCTGCCTCTGGTCTAAATCATTGCTCTTTTATGCTACAAACTGTTGCTGCTTATTTGCGTACCAAATTTTGATTGTTTCCAGACCACGTCTCTGCCACTATTGTGTATACCAAACTTGGATTGTTTCTTGACCATGTTTCTGCCTTACCCTACAAACTGCTGCCACTTATATGGGTCCTGAACATAGACAGTTACTTAACGACTCTTGGTAATGCCACTCACCGTCCAAATTGTTTCAGACACTCTGCTCCAAATTTGCTTCCAGAACTTGACACCTTGTTCCCTCTATGTCAGTCCAACAAGCACATGGAAATCTTTAGCTAAAGTCCAGTTTGAGGACCTCTCCAAATAACTTCCAGCCCTCCTGTGAGAACGACTTTGAGGAGAGTAAGGGATTGGGATTTACTCCAAACAAACCAGAATTTCAGATTTTGGATGGAGTTTTAAGACACAATACAGCTAACTAAAATGTACAGAATTGTTTCCCAATAAATAGACAACGATGCTGACATTTGTCGTTACTGTAAATCGTTGGGACTGTCATATTATATGATTTTTAGGGGGCATTATGTATTGTACTAGTGCTTGTCAATGTACAAAGATAGCAATGAAACCTAGTGAATTGACATGTTACATTAATCTAATTATTAAGCATGCCTTTATGATGTGCAAATGACAAGGAAACTTTAATTCTTAGTTTATAAAAATGTTTAACTTTTTTCTCTAGATTCTACTGGAATAAAAAAGAAAAAACTATTTTAGGGCAAGTTGTGGTAAGGAGCCTCTGCTGATTAGGCTGCCGGAAAACATTGACATATGGACATTCCCTAGTAAAGCCAAGAAGGATGTGTAAAAGATGTGCTTTTAGCAATATTCTCTAAACATCTACAGCAAACATTTTAATTATTTATAGCTGCCTTGGGGACAGGTAGGATCCACAGAAAGATGTGCGATAGTGCTGAAACTTTGACAATTGTAACATATACTTCTTTTATTCACAGTTAAAAAGTAAATAAAATCCCTAAGGGGAAAACACAGCTTTAAAGGAAAACTGTGTAATTGTCACCTTTTTACTGCACATATTTTCGCTATTAGACTCTAAGTTATTTGTGACAACACTGAGTGAGTATGTTTTACAGTTTCTTTCAGCTAAGTGAATAATTGTATAATATAGGTTCAGGGCATTCTATAATGAACCTGTCATGTGATCTGGGGTCCTATTTAAAGGGGGTAGTTTACTGTTCGTAAGTTGAAGAAGAGCATTTCTATCCAAAACTTTAAATTGGCGATTTTCTAGTACATCAAAACAGAACAATAACCTAAGTTTGGTAACTATGTTTCTTTTACTTACAGATAAATTATCATTTTTCTGTTTTGTTGTGGTGGCCATTTTTTTTCTAAAATGACAACAGGAAGAGCAGCCATAATGGTTGTCAATTTTGAAGTACAGGAGCTTCTTGGTAAATTGTAACTTTGAAATTTCTTGAACAAACTGACACAATAATAGTTGGTCATCAGTTTCAGAGAGACTAATTCAGAAGTGACAAGAGAAAAAATGGCAGCCACAGCAAAAAATAAAAATTCCAATATCACTGAAAGTAAAAAGAAGCATACTTACTCAACTTTGGCGATCATTCTAACTTTTGATGTACTAGCATAAAGTAATTTTTACATTTCGGGTGAAAATTATTTTTACAGGAGATGTCCAGTTTAGAAAATCTCCATACACTCTAAATCCATTTCCTATTAGGTGATTTTATGTTAATAGAGGGGTCCACTCGAGGATCCACATCTTTTGGCCATAGTATAGACTGGTTACAACGAACGTTTCTCATTTTGGAGGACCGGTCTCCTCCTGCATTACAAAGACGACCCATTGATTTAAATGGGCACATTGTAATGAATCATTTCCTCTGTGGTGGTGCTGCAGGGAAACTGAACACTTACTGCCAGGTTCCACACAGAAAACAGCTGGGGGCCACTTTGTGATCAGCTGTTATTTACAGCTGTTTACAGCTGCTTGCATGCCCCTCTATTAGAAGTACTCACTGTCTGCTACTGAGACATAGATCTGATCTGCTGCACTATCTGCTGCACAGCATGTAAAACATGATCCCTCCAGGGACAGTGAGGGAACAGAGGTGATAAGAGGCATGTGATGTATGACGTCCCATACTACAGGAAAGAGGCAGGGGAGAGATAACCACATGTTCAAAGTGTACAGGATGTCACACAAGCAGGAGATAAACACAAGGAGCATGGTCATGTGACTTCATGTCAGACTGGCTGACAGAGACATTTTAGCTACAGACAGTACATTAATATGTGATCCTACTGCACACAATTTTTAAAGATGGGATAAACCCTTTAATTTTACAAGGAAAATGTTTGTAAATCATAGAGTGGCTGACAGAGTATACCACAGATTTCTGTAGAAATACAGGTGGGTGATATTCTTCATGGCCCAAGATACCCTACAGGCTTAAATCATAGATCCAACTTGATTTCATTTTTAAGCTATCATAATGACAATTGGCCAGTGTTTATGAAAAGGGAAAATAAATAATAATGATCATTTATTGTTAATCTTGAACTATCAGGTTGCCTTAAAAATAATTGTTTTCAGCAGCAAGATTGGTAAATGTGAGACTCATTGCTAGGCAACAATATTGCTCCTCGCCCGGTAAGGAGAAGTTTCCCTTTTTGCCAGCTGTAAGGATCGTCCTGAATGAAATGTCCATCACATCCTCAGAAGCAATTTTTCAAACCACTAATTGTTTGTGTGTTTAAAAGCTTGTTCGATGTAAAGGGGCCTATATGTGTATGACCGACTTTAGGCTCTGATTAAGGGTCAGCAGTGACTGCTGCTTGTTTTTTATGTGGATTTCATAAGGTGAATTTTTCTATTTGAAGTGGGGTATTGTGAACATTATTTGTTACTGCTATTCATAAAGACCAGAGATCTGTGCTCCAGTTTACATACTTCGTCTATGGATAGTAAGCTGACCTTTTACATTTTTGCATCTTACTCCTTAAGGGCCCATTCACACGAGCGTGAATAATGTCCATGTGCTGCGCATGGAAATCACGCACAGCACACGGACCCATTGATTTCAATGGGGCTGTTCACACATGCGTGAGTTTTCACGCAGCGAGAGTCCGCTGAGTGAAACTCACTGCATGTCCTATATTCGTGCGTTTGCACACCTATGAGCCCATTGTCAATGAGTGTGTAAAAACCACACACCACACACGGATGCACATCTGTGTGCGGTCCATGAAAAAGATGTGCTTTGCGAGTGCATGAAAAACACATGCAATTCACAAAGCACACTGATGCATAACGCAACACTCACGGACCAGATTCACACGCGTTTTTCACGCACATGAATCTGATACTCTCGTGTGAATGTAGCCTTAGGCCAGATTCACACGAGCGTTGATCATCTCGGAGGCGCATCGTCTGAGGTGCATCCGTGTTCTGCACTGCGGGACGCGTTATCGTGCATCCCCCATAGACTAGAGTCTACAGCCCCATTGAATAGGTCCGTGTGGCGGCCGTTGTTTTAACGGCTGTCACACAGACGTATAAGATGTTTGTGTGAATTAGGCCTTAGACTGCAGAAAATTGATCAACCAGTGATACGGCAACATCAGTGCTGATCTACCTTGCTTTGGATTTCTTCTAGATTGCATAACACAGCTGAAATTCCTCAGTATGGCACTGTAACTGATCCCTGAGTTAGTACATATAACCTACTGATACTACTTGAAGTTTTTAGGTTTTCTTTGTGAATTATGTGTTCCCAAAACATATTGATAAATTGTTTACTTTAACATGTTTAACATTTCAATCATTATGTGGCTTCTTGAGCTTGATCTGGACTTCGAATGAGCGCTAATAATGATTAAAACATATTAGTCATATGTCAAACCTATAAAGACTTTATTTTACTAAAACAAAAATGTACAGTATTATAGTGTTTAATGCAACTTTGTAATTGGTTTTTATTACAAAAAAAAAATTACTTTTTGAGATACAGCTTCTATGTATCCTGGATACAAAGAAACTATTTTGCGCTGAAACCGGAATCTGTCAGGTCAGCGGAATTGAATGCTTTAGTGACACCAGGTCCTGCGTGTGAGATCCAGCTGTAATTGATCATAACTTAGAAGTGATCGATAACAGCTGGATCCCGCTGTCACCGAAGCTGTCAGTCCCACTCACCTGACGGATTTTGGTTTCAGCGCAAGATTTAGCTTACATAGAAGCTGTATCTCAAAAATTAAATTTTTTCAATGATAACCATTGACAAAGTTGCATTAAACACTATAAGGGTATGTCCACAAGTAGCTTTAACTTTTTACGTATTTCATTGAGTATTTTTTACGTATTTCAGTGTGGAAAATCTGCAGCGTAATACAGTAGCAGCAGCGAGGATGATATTTGAACAAATCTCATCCACACGCTGCATAAAAAAAAACATAATTTTTTTTTAAATAAATTGACCTGCAGTGTTTTTTTTAATCCACAGCATGTTAATATATGCTGCAGAATTGCTGGTTTTCTGTTGCGGGTTTTCCCCCATTGAATTCAATGGGAAGGGAAAACCCGCAACAAATAGTAGATGTTATGATTTTTGCAGTGAAAAAGATTGTACTTACCAAGATCTGCTTCTGCATCCAGCCCAACCTCCAGGGATGACGTTTGATTCCATGTGACCTGCAGCTAATCACATGCTGCAGCTGTCACATGGGATGAAACATCATCCCAGGATGCCGGGCTGCATGACATTAGAGGAACGTTTCGTCATGACTACAGGGGAGTATAGGCTTTTTTTTTTACCGGCTGTTTTCGCAGCGGACATTCCGGCCTGAAAAACTGTACCACAATTTGGTGCAGTTTTTCAGCGGGGACTAGGGTGGATACGCTGTCTACTTTTACGCAGCGTATCTGCCTTTTGTGAACATACCCTAAGACATTGTTTTAGTTAAAAAAAAGTCTTCAAAGGTTTACATAGCCTTTAAATGTGTACCTATTGTTTAAAAGACCATAATATTCACACTTGAGGCAGCTGTAATTCTTTCTTAAATTTAAACTGTTAGTATATAAATAATTACACATTGTTCTAATTTTTTTAATTTTTTCACAAGTCAGGAAATATTATAAATTAGATTCTAATTTATAACATTTCCATGTGCTGGTCACTAGAGGGAGCAATTCCCAAAATTGCAGCATTGCCAATGTGGTAAAGCAACCTCATTGCTTTATGCTGCAAAATTTGAGAAGACACACTCGCTCTAGTGCGCTCAAACATTCCCCCCTCCTTTATCCTGGCTAGTGCCAGGAGAAAGGAGGGGGTTGAATGTTCAAACCTCCTACACTGTGTGCCGCCATTTTTGGAGCGAATGCACAGTGTAGGAGGATTAGATACAGTGGTAATCAGACAGTATAACACTAACACACACTCACAACACATACACAAACATAACTTACCTGCTCCTGCCGCCGCTGCCACTGCCTCCGAAGTAGTCATCTTACGGTCCGGCTGCGGCTTCTGGTCCACATGAAAATGGCGCCGGATGTCGCTCTGCCGAAGACCTTCCTTTTGGACCGTGTGGGAGCGGTGCATGCGCCGTTCCCACACAGACGGCGTACACTATAGTGAATGGAACGGGTCCCGTTCGCATTCTCTATGGGGATGTATGTGCCGTATTCCATCTCTGTATGTGTCGTTAATCGACACATACAGAGATGAAAGAAAAATGCCAGCCCCCATAGAGAAGTAAAAGAAAGAAAAAAGAAAAAAGTACAACACAAAAACTTTTCCTTTAAGGCAGCAGAGTGGCTCAGTGGTTAGCACGGTTGCCTTGCAGCGATGGGGTCCTGGGTTCAAATCCAACCAAGGATGCGATCGCAGTAACAAGCACTCGTCCCCATACATAGCTCCTTGTGAAAGAAATAAATGTGCACCGATCAATGAGCTGTCTCCTCGATCAGCACTTGTTTATGTGGCCCACGTCAGGCCATGTAAGACCACCTTTAGCATTTTGTCTAAAAATAATTTATAATACAACGCACATTGTATGTAGATTACCAGAGAAGAATCTTGAGATTAGTCCAATGGCAACCTGCACATGTGTAGTGCTCAGATGAGGCCGAAGCTAGTACACCTGGACTCATGTCAGGACTCTTCTCTGGCAATTCATAACTTCTTTTTAGACAAAATGCTAAAACAGACCGTTTCAAGAGGGGCATGCTTAGGACGCCAACCCCCAGCAGTATAAGGACATGTTGATGGTTTAGTGCCCTAAAATCTAGTGACAGGTCCCCTTTGAGATACATGTTTTGGTCAATATTTACAGAGCCTGAAGTAAAGGAAAGTAGTACAAACTGCTCGAAAGTGAGGAAGATGCCACTTTCTTCTAAGAATATATATATATATATATATATATATATATATATATATATATATATATATATATATATATATATTTATTTTATGTATACATGATTTATACAAAAAAATATATCATAAAATATATGTGCTGTAAATAATTTGTTTTTCATTTATGTAAAGTAGCTCCAAAGTTCAGTTAAACTTTACAATGTTGTGAATTTAACTTTAAAAAAAAAGATATGAAAAATTATTATCTCATTGTTGAATTCAAATTCAGTACAGTATGTCAAGTTATTCAGATGAATAAACCAAAGCATATGCTTAGCTTATCAACAGGAGCAGTTCAGTAGTGATGTCTCAGTGACACCCTTTCCCAAGAGAGCTGCAAAAATAAACACATTCAGTTTGAACAAGGCCAATGACAGCACAATTGCTTGTCTTTCAATAGACTCTAATAATGCGTATCAAGGGAAAGACCCGTTATCTGTTAGAACATCGTCTCTGGAGTAAAACAAAGTCTTTCACTTGGTGAGATAAAGCAGTTTCTCTTTAGTTAATTGTGAAATAATTAAATTTTAGAACAGACAACATACTTTTTAATGCCATGGCTATTAGGAGATAATATTATATTTTGTATAACTTAATAATTCATTAAATTATGTACTCACATTCTGTCAAAATCCCAAGGGGGGGGTAGTAAGCAAAGAAAGTAAAATGAAGTATTTTACACTAACAGACTAAACAAATAATTAAGAAACAAATTAATGGCACATCACAGAAAACATGTTTTACTGATATTACCCTAAAATTAGGAAAAATAGAATCACTGAGAGACTATTATTATTATTATTATTATTATTATTGTTATTATTATTATTACTTTTATTATTACTACTTTTTGTATTACTATTATTATTATTATTATTATTATTATCATTATTATTATTATAACACCATAAATAATAGATCAAAACTGTTTTTTATAGATTTTTATTTATGAAATGTTTTTAGTTCATTTATTTAAATTATTTATTTATTATGTTTTGATTTATTTTTACTATTTTTGCATTTTAATACACTAGGCACTCCACTTGTTTACTCCCTGCTGTAAACAGTAGCTTGCTGACAGAATCTCAAGACAACTGCAGTAAATTTGAAATACCACTTGCTGCTCTGATCTACTCATTTTCTTTACAGCAATCATTAGGGTCCTTGTTCTACCTCAGTGTATTTTACATGGTGCTGTTGAATAAGTCCTGCATTGGTGTCCCCTGTAAGTGCATGGCTGTCTGATGACAGCGTAGCTTCTCATCTAATGTAGGCAAAAAAAAAAAAATTACAATAAACATGATTATATAGTAAAAAATAAAGTTTGTTAAGCATTTGTTACAAAAAAACAAAATAACTTACATGTATCAGATATCCCCATTATTATAAAAATCTGAAACATTTACTTACCTGGTTATTTAGTTAAAACAGTGAACGGCATAAAAAAAATAAACTAAAAACAATGGCAAAATCCAATTTTTCCTGTATCTGTTCTACAAAACAATTTATAAAAATGACACAGTAATGTATTTGTGCCTCCAAATGGCACCTAAAAAAATGCCCTTCCTCTTGCATAAAAAAAGGCCACGTCAATGAAAAATTAAAAAACTTACAGCTGCCAAAATGCAGAGACAAAACCCCCCCAAAAAAATACTGCGTCATTAAGTCCTAAACAGGCTTGGCTATTAAGGGGTTATAGAAATAACTGGTAATGTAAGTCCATACTGTTTAATCAATCTTATTTTATGGGCTACGTTTGCAAATATCTGTTCTCGACTGGAGAGCAGGACAAGTATACACAGACCCTCTGATGAATGGGAAACTGCTAAATGAACACATTCGGCTAACTCCGCTGGTCCATTTCACGGTGAGAGGGACATCACATGCTTGCCCTGCTCTCCAGCCGAGAATGAGGATTTAGAGCCAATTGTTCTAGGTAATAGTGGAAGTTCCAGAGGTCGGACCACCACGTAATTTACTTTTATAACCTGTCTGATGGGTTGTAAGGGTGAAAAAAAATAAAAAGGGATTTCATGAGAAATTGGAATTTTTTTTGTGTAAATTAAAAAAAAACTAAAGCTAAAAAATGTATATACAAACTTTTGCCAAAGTATGGCATATGCTTGCATACCTCACCCCATTTACTTCCATTATTAAAAAAAACTACAGTATATGTTGCATATACGTTCCTTAGCATAAACAATAGTGTAAACCTTATGTCTATGCTAAGAAAAAATATCATTTACATATTGCACGTTTCTATATGTGTTTTGGACTAAAAAACGATTTAATAGCATACTAAAAAAAAAAGTGCTGTGTAAGCGGTTTTACTGGTTTTAGTTGACAGAATTTGTTTTGTAAAAATATAATAAAACAAATACAAAAAGTGAGGAGTAAATAATGCTGCGTGCCCCAATTGTTACATAACAATACAATACATTAACATTACACTTTTTAGGTTTAACACAACTTCAATTTCTAAAAATAAAAAATTCTCTGATGCTTGCGTTGAAAAGCTATTATATTACATAATCTTTTTCAAATTAAGTACAAGGGCACATGCTGGCTTTATATATAACCATGGAAAGTGCTCGCCACCAACTGCTGTTCTCTAGAACAGAAGTTCAATATCTGGCATGGCCACTGAGGTGACAGATCAAACCTGTGCTCCCTCACAATAATCTGTTGGATTACGGAAAGTATTAGAGGCTATAGGCACTCCCTGTATCCTGGGTAATATAATCATGGGGAAAGCCTTATTTTCTGGCATTGAATCAGGACGTGGAAAACAAACCCAATCTCTGTTCTGTTCAGCTCAGCTTGTAAGAAAAAAAAGCTTTAATTAAAAGGGCATTTTGGTACAAGTTATTCAGAAAATAGAAAAGAAGCAAAATTGCCCAGAACCAAAGAAAACCTTTTAAATTAAACTAAGAGGAAGGAAATTAAAGGAACATATAAATAATATGGCCCAGTGACCTCTTTAACTCCAACATAGGAAGGGTGATGTCATCTGGACATAGACACAAGTCAGCTCTGTAGGCTGAAAGCTATCTCTCCTTTTGACACATTAACATGTCCACTTTGCTTGACCAAATGGGTATTTCATTTATATGAAAGGAGGGAGATAAGCGGCTGCCAAACACCTCTGAAGTCCAACACTTCCAATCCCATTTTCCCATGATGGAAGATGTCAGGAGACAGTTGGGCTATCCTAACTGGTATGATATTGTTGCCAGATTCCTCTAGGACTCATTCAGACGAGCGTAAAACTCGTCCGTGTGCTGTGCATGGAAATCACGCACAGCACACGGACCCATTGATTTAAATGGGGCTGTTCACACATGCAGGAGGGTCCGCTGCGTGAAACTCACTGCGTGCCCTATATTGGTGTGTTTTCTCACACCTTGAAGTCAATGGGTGCGCGAAAATCACACACAGCACACAGATGCACATCCGTGTGCAGTGCGTGATTAGCGCATCAATTAGATTTAATAAAATGTGTTTTGCGGGTGCGTGATTAACACATGCCACTCGCAAGCCCCAGATGCAATAACGCAACGCCCACGGACCAAATGTACGCACGTTTTTTTACGCACGGAAATCTGTCACGGTCGTGTGAATGTAGCCTAAATCATCAGGATCCACTGGTATAAATCCTTTGTCTGAGCCCAGCTTTACTCAGGGGTCAAGGGCATTGTCCCTAAATATCAAAACTCACTAAGAAATAAAAGTCCCTGAGTTGTCCTCTTTTTTTCCATTGATAAAATTCCATTCAGACATTCCTTCTGTATATAAATCTGTTGTTTGGCAGCCAATATTTTTACATATATATTTCCAACAGTGGTTGTTACACCTAAGGCCCCATGCACACGTCCGTGAAGTATTTTGCGGCTCATTTCTATGGCTTGGACACACACCCGTAAATATACGGGAAGGTCTCTGTGGATGATAGAAATTAATGTGTCTGTATTTTATCCGCAATTATCAATCTGTAATTGTGGATAAAAACTACGGACGTGTGCATGGGGCCTTAAAGGTACATTTGTCCAAGCTCCTGAATGGTAAATTTGTCTAGTTATGCAGTCATATATCCCCGCTCTCATCAAAAAATAACTAAGAAATGTTGCTATTGTTTTTTAGGACACAAAAAATGGCCATACTCACAAATTGGGCCGGTATAATCCCAATAGGACGCAGCCAGGTCAAAAACGCTGCTGACGGAAAGTGCACAGGTGCGTTTAAATAATAATAGCCACTCCCACTAACCTTGAGGGGAGTGGCGTGTGGTGCATGGGATATGTAGTAAAAAGTAAATGAATAGTGTCTAATGTGCAAGTAGTAATAATATGTGTGAAATATAGGGGGCAGTACTGAGTATAGTGAGTGGTGAATAAAGTGTAAAATATAGGGGGCAGTACTAAAAGTGTCAGGATCGTGAGTGATGAGTTCCAGTTAGGGACTCGCAAGTGTGGGGATCCGTGACGAGGATTGCGAGCTTGCGTTCTTTTGGCCAAAATTACAACCAATACCCCATGTATTTTCCATGTTTACTTGTATAATATTTACTACTTTTTGGACGCAGCCAGGTCTTCAATGCTGGGAGAGCATGGTGTGTTGCGGTCTGGTATAGCAAGCAGGGCAGCCTGCTCTATGTACTATCATGGCGTTACAAATTGGCTGCTACTAGGCTATATAGGCTGTGCCTCATGATTTACGCATTAGCCCTCCATGTTTTACACACTGCACCCACACTTCATGCATCACTCACGTTCCTGACCCTTTTAGTACTGCCCCCTATATTTTACACTTTATTCACCACTCACTATACTCAGTACTGCCCCCTATATTTCACACATATTATTACTACTTGCACATTATACACTATTCATTTACTTTTTACTACATATCCCATGCACCACACGCCACTGTATGGACATTTTTTGTGTTTTTAATCCTATACTATGTCCCACTTTTTTCTGTGGTGTAGCTATTGTTTTTTAGGAGTCTGGGAAAGCTGTGTGATAACCCTTGTGATAACGGTAATGGCAGCCACATTTGCTGTCACTCAAGCTTTCTTTGTACCAGATCTATCTAAAAACAGATAAATAAGATTTGTATTAACATAACCAAATAGAACAACATGTTGGTTTATTTTTGCTGATTTTTATTTAACGGGAAAATGCTTTTCAAAGAATATAAAAACACAAAAGTTAAAACATTGTAGAAAGTTTTCCAAAGTGTTAATCCACAAAACACATATAAAGCTCCAACTTAAGTTTAATATCTAGTAAGGAATGGTAAAAATGTAAACATTATGTAACGGCAGGGGGTAGGGAGACGGACAAGTGAGCCCTAATCTACCCGCCACTCTGTCCCTGCCTACTTGCAACGACCCGCCCTAGGCGACGGGGTACAACTGGGCGGCGGTCCCTGCGCTCAGTAAGTACACGACAAACACGACAAACATACAAGGAACACAAGCAAGGAAAAGGGGCCGTTGCCCACGGCAACACCGTGAGCAACCAGAGTGGTGAACGAGCCGAGTCAAGCCAGGAGTGTGCGAGGTACAAAACGAAAAGCAGAAGAGTAGTCGGTAAGCCAGGGTCGGTATGGAGCAGGATCAAAAATAGCAGGAGCTGTAGCTGGGCCAGGAACCACAAGGAAGGAAACAAAAGCAATAACAAGCACCGAGGGACAGGAAGTGCAGGCTTAAATAGACCGAGGGCGGGAGCTAGCTGAGTCTGGCCAGGTTACGATAGGCTCTCCCACTCCTAAGCCTGCCAGCCTGAATGGTGGAAGCAGGAGTCAGTCTCAGGGATGTATTCTCAGGTGCTGACTGATTAGTTCTGGGAGTTAACCCCGCAGTGCCTGGCAGATCCTTTACAGTACCCCCCCTTTTATGAGGGGCCACCGGACCCTTTCTAAGTGGACCTGGCTTACTGGGGAAACGCAGGTGGAACCTCCTGACCAATACCCCAGCGTGAACATCCCGGGCGGGTACCCAAGTCCTCTCCTCGGGCCCGTATCCTCTCCAATGGACCAGGTACTGGAGGGAGCCTTGGACCATCTTGCTGTCCACAATCCTGGCCACCTCGAATTCCACCCCCTCCGGGGTGAGGATGGGAACAGGAGGTCTCCTCGAGGGAGCCAAGGACGGGGAGCAGCGTTTGAGGAGGGAGGCATGAAACACGTCGTGTATCCGAAAAGACGGGGGTAACTCCAGCCGGAAGGAGACAGGATTGAGGACCTCAATGACCTTATACGGCCCAATAAACCGGGGAGCAAACTTCTTGGACGGAACCTTGAGACGCAAGTTCCTAGACGACAACCACACCAGATCCCCGACCATAAACAGGGGGTTAGCAGAACGTTTTTTATCAGCCTGAGTTTTTTGTACGCTCTGGGACACCTCTAGGTTTTTCTGAACCTGGGCCCAGACTGTGCACAGTTCCCGATGAACGACCTCTACCTCAGGATTGTTGGAACTACCAGGTGAAACTGAGGAGAACCGTGGATTAAACCCAAAATTACAAAAAAAAGGAGAGACCCCAGACGAGTTACTGACCCGGTTATTAAGGGAAAATTCGGCGAGGGGAATGAAAGAGACCCAATCAAATTGACAATCAGAGACAAAACACCTTAAGTATTGTTCTAGAGACTGATTAGTCCTCTCCGTTTGGCCATTGGTTTCAGGATGGAAGGCAGAGGAGAAGGACAGATCAATCCCCAAC
Organism: Rhinoderma darwinii; assembly: GCF_050947455.1. Lineage (NCBI taxonomy): Eukaryota > Metazoa > Chordata > Amphibia > Anura > Rhinodermatidae > Rhinoderma > Rhinoderma darwinii. The sequence continues at coordinate 40,720,351 of NC_134693.1, read as the reverse complement.
TTCATACAGAAGGCTCTCCAAAACAATGAAACAAATTGTACCCCTCTGTCCGAAACAATATTGACAGGGACCCCATGGAGACGCAGGATGTGTTTGACAAACAAGGTAGCCAACGTTTTGGCGTTGGGTAGTTTCTTGAGGGGCACAAAGTGGCACATCTTACTGAAGCGGTCCACCACCACCCACACCACCGACTTGCCTTGGGATGGAGGCAAATCGGTGATAAAATCCATGGAGATATGTGTCCAAGGTCTCTGGGGAATGGGCAACGAACGCAGTAAGCCCGCTGGTCGGGACCTGGGAGTCTTGGACCTAGCACAAACCTCACAAGCGGCGACGTAGGCCTTAACGTCTTTAGGCAACCCAGGCCACCAATAATTTCTGGTAATGAGGTGTTTGGTACCCAGGATGCCTGGATGGCCAGATAGTGCGGAATCATGATTTTCCCTAAGTACCCTTAGCCGGAATTGCAGGGGAACAAACAGCTTGTTCTCAGGAAGGTTCCCGGGAACTGCACCTTGATCAGCAGCAATTTCAGAGACTAAATCAGAATCGATCGAGGAAATGATTATACCTGGAGGCAAAATACAAGCAGGATCTTCCTCCGAAGGAGGGCTGGCCATGAAGCTACGCGACAGTGCATCAGCCTTAATATTTTTAGACCCAGCCCTATAGGTAACCAAAAAATTGAATCTGGTAAAAAATAACGCCCATCGAGCTTGTCTCGGGTTTAGCCTCCGGGCAGATACTAGGAACACCAGATTCTTGTGGTCGGTAAGGACCGTTACCTGGTGCCTAGCCCCTTCCAGGAAGTGGCGCCACTCTTCAAATGCCCATTTAATGGCTAAGAGTTCGCGGTTGCCAATATCATAGTTACTTTCAGTTGGCGAAAACTTCCTGGAGAAGTAGGCACAGGGGCGGAGATGGGTGAGGGACCTGGTACCCTGGGACAAGACAGCCCCCACTCCCACCTCAGATGCGTCAACTTCCACGATAAATGGCTCCATTTGGTTGGGCTGAACCAGCACCGGGGCCGAGACAAAGCACTTCTTAAGGACCTCAAAAGCCTGGACAGCCTCAGGAGGCCAGTGGAGGAGATCAGCACCTTTGCGAGTGAGGTCCGTAAGGGGCTTAGCGATGACCGAGAAGTTAGCAATAAATCTCCTGTAATAATTAGCAAACCCCAAAAAACACTGTAACGCCTTCAGGGAGGCAGGTTGGACCCATTCCGCCACAGCCTGAACCTTGGCTGGGTCCATGCGGAATTCATGAGGAGTGAGGATTTGACCCAAAAATGGAATCTCCTGTACCCCAAACACACATTTTTCGGTTTTGGCAAACAGTTTATTTTCCCGAAGGACCTGGAGCACCTTCCTGACATGCTCCACGTGGGAGGACCAGTCCTTGGAAAACACCAGTATGTCATCAAGGTACACTACCAGAAAAATCCCAAGGTAATTTCTCAAAATCTAATTTATGAAATTCTGGAAGACCGCAGGGGCATTACACAACCCAAAGGGCATGACGAGGTATTCGAAATGGCCTTCGGGCGTGTTAAACGCAGTCTTCCACTCATCCCCCTCTTTGATGCGAATAAGGTTATACGCCCCCCGTAGATCCAATTTAGAAAACCATTGGGCCCCCTGAACCTGATTAAAGAGATCAGGAATCAAAGGAAGGGGATACTGGTTCCTTACCGTGACCTTATTCAGGCTACGGTAGTCAATGCATGGCCTAAGACCACCATCCTTCTTCCCCACGAAGAAGAAGCCAGCACCTACCGGAGAAGAAGAGGGACGAATGTAACCCTTGGCCAGGGATTCCTGAATATACACTCTCATAGCTTCACGTTCGGGACAAGAAAGATTAAATATCCTACCCTTAGGAAGCTTAGCTCCTGGTACCAATTCGATAGCGCAATCGTATTCTCTATGAGGAGGTAACACTTCGGAGGCCTCCCTAGAGAAAACATCAGCGAAGTCCTGAACAAACTCGGGTAGCGTATTCGCCTCCTTAGGGGGAGAAATAGAATTAACAGAAAAACATGACGTACAACATTCATTACCCCATTTGGTTAGCTCCCCAGTATTCCAGTCAAACGTAGGATTATGCAACTGCAACCAGGGAAGACCTAGCACCAAATCGTACGATAATCCCTGCATCAACAGTACAGAGCATTGCTCCAAATGCATGGAGCCAACAAGGAGTTCAAAAACAGGGGTATGCTGTGTAAAATAACCATTAGCAAGAGGAGTGGCGTCGATACCCACTACCGGGACAGGTTTAGGCAAATCAATAAGAGGCATAGCAAGGGACATAGCAAATTCCACAGACATGATATTAGTAGAGGACCCTGAATCCACGAAAGCACTGCCGGTAGCAGACCTACCACCAAAAGAGACCTGAAAGGGAAGCAAGATCTTAGTACGTTTCATATTTACGGGAAATACCTGTGCGCCCAAGTGACCTCCCCGATGATCACTTAGACGCGGAAGTTCTCTGGCTGCAACCTTACGCTTAGGACAGTTGTTCACTTGATGCTTGTCGTCCCCACAGTAGAAGCAGAGACCATTCTTCCTGCGGAATTCTCTACGTTGTTGGGGGGACACGGAGGCCCCGAGTTGCATAGGTATCTCTGAATCTTTCGGGGAGGAACGAAGCAACGGAGCTTCGGGAGGCATCATGGGGGAGTCGGAGGAGAAAACACATAAACGTTCACGTTGTCGTTCCCTGAGACGTCGGTCAAGTCGTATCGCTAAAGCCATAACCTTGTCTAGGGAGTCAGAAGAGGGATAGCTAACTAGCAGGTCTTTCAGGGCATTCGACAGACCCAACCTAAACTGGCACCTTAAGGCAGGGTCATTCCACCGAGAAGCTACGCACCACTTCCGAAAGTCAGAGCAATACTCCTCAACAGGTCTCTTACCCTGACTTAAGGTCACCAGCTGACTCTCGGCAAAGGCAGTCCTGTCAGTCTCGTCATAAATAAGTCCGAGAGCAGAAAAGAAACAATCAACGGAGGAAAGTTCAGGGGCGTCAGGAGCCAAGGAGAAGGCCCACTCTTGGGGCCCTTCCTGGAGCCGGGACATAATTATACCCACCCGCTGGCTCTCAGAACCTGAGGAATGAGGCTTTAAACGAAAGTAAAGCCTACAACTCTCCCGAAAGGAGAGAAAAGTCCTCCGGTCCCCTGAGAACCGGTCGGGCAACTTGAGGTGGGGTTCAAGAGGTGCGGTGAGGGGAACTACCAGGGTAGCATCAGGCTGGTTGACCCTCTGAGCCAGGGCCTGGACCTGTAGGGAGAGACCCTGCATTTGCTGAGCCAGGGTCTCACGGGGATCCATAGTGGTGTCAGGGACCAGGGGTAGACTAGGTATTGGCTTGTTATTATGTAACGGCAGGGGGTAGGGAGACGGACAAGTGAGCCCTAATCTACCCGCCACTCTGTCCCTGCCTACTTGCAACGACCCGCCCTAGGCGACGGGGTACAACTGGGCGGCGGTCCCTGCGCTCAGTAAGTGCACGACAAACACGACAAACATACAAGGAACACAAGCAAGGAAAAGGGGCCGTTGCCCACGGCAACACCGTGAGCAACCAGAGTGGTGAACGAGCCGAGTCAAGCCAGGAGTGTGCGAGGTACAAAACGAAAAGCAGAAGAGTAGTCGGTAAGCCAGGGTCGGTATGGAGCAGGATCAAAAATAGCAGGAGCTGTAGCTGGGCCAGGAACCACAAGGAAGGAAACAAAAGCAATAACAAGCACCGAGGGACAGGAAGTGCAGGCTTAAATAGACCGAGGGCGGGAGCTAGCTGAGTCTGGCCAGGTTACGATAGGCTCTCCCACTCCTAAGCCTGCCAGCCTGAATGGTGGAAGCAGGAGTCAGTCTGAGGGATGTATTCTCAGGTGCTGACTGATTAGTTCTGGGAGTTAACCCCGCAGTGCCTGGCAGATCCTTTACACATTACTTAAAATCATATTTTTTATACTTCAGAAACTTGGAAGAAACTTAAAGGAGTTGTCTCAAGATTAAAAGCTATCTCCTAACCACAGGATAGGTGATAACATGCTGATCCATGGGGGTCCGACTGCTGGGACCCCGACCGATCTCGAGAATGGGTGTCCCGCTCCTCTGAATTATTGGAGCTGGAGGTCACGCTTGTGTCCTGCTGCTCCATTCATTTTCTATGGCACCGCTGGACATAGCCGGGCGCTGTACTCGTCCATCTCTGGCAGTCCCAAAGACAGTGAATGGAGCGGCAGTGCGCATCCGCGACCTGATGCTCAGTTCATTCGGAGGAACGGGACCCCTGTTCTCGTGATCAGTGGGGGTCCCAGTGGTCGGGCACCCACTGATCAGCATGTTATCACCTATCCTGTGGTTAGGAGATAACTGTTAATCTTAAGACAACCCCTTTAGTCGGACAACCACTGATCAGCATGTTATCACCTATTTATGGTTAGAAGATAACGGTTAGGCCACATTCAGACGTGGCAGAATCACTGTTGAATTCTGCTGCGGACAGTCCGCAGTGGAATTCTGCAGCAGACGTTTTTTACATTTGTTTCTATGCATTTTTAGGAAGCTTAATTTAGACGTTGCGGAAATTAGGCTGCGATGCAGATATTTCACTCCGCAGCATGCACCTTATGTTGCGGAGAAGAAGCAGAATTTAACTGCGGATATCAGCCTTTGCAATGCAAAAACTGAAATCTGAGTCAAATCCGCTGTGATATCTGCAACGTCTGAATTACCTGTCAAATATGCAAATGTTGGTGCAGACTTGTTACGTAATTCGCCCGAATCTGCACCAACATTTGCAGCGGAAAAATTCTGCCACGTCTGAACGTGGCCTTAATCTTAAGACAACCCCTTTAGTCGGAGCCCCACTGATCAGCATGTTATCACCTATCCTATGGTTAGGAGATAATTGTTAAGCTTAAAACAACCCCTTTGAACATTATGTAACTTAACATATGTAGTATTCTGCAGACAAGGCATCTCATGCTCCTAGAAATGTTCTACGATATGCAAGCTATGCTAAGGCCTGTCCTCAGAATGAAGTAAAATGAAATGGTTGTCATGTTTTTGTAGTGGTATTCTTTGTCCCTAGATCCTATCTGAGGAGCACTTTTAAAGGGAGCAACAGATAAATGTTGTAAATGGAATGAAGGTACAGGATGGGCACAAAGATTTCAATGGGTGCTATATTATGGCTCCATCCAACTCAGAATTTGTCTAGAGCCATAATCTGGTTGTGTTCATGAGGCTGACCACTTGCTGTCTGCTTTGTATAGTCTGGTGGTAGATTTGCGAGTCAAAGGGGTCAATTAGAATTGACCAAAACCCTATATATGAATTAATGAATCACTTTGCTTGTAAAGAATTTGTTATAATAATAAGAAAACGTTAGCCAATTGCACTTGTTTGAATTTCCTAATATATTAGTATAATTTCCAATGGTCCATTGTAGTGTAATGGATTCGAGTAGATTCCAGTAATAGTAATTAGGAAATCTTTATTTATGTAGTTCTCTAATGTAATTCTGCAGTTAAGGTGAAACTATCTGATAATGCAACATTTCCGATCTTTTTGTAGCTATGAAACACTACACATTTACTGTAAATACTTACATATAGAGATCAGTATTAGCCATTAATATTCATTCATTCTCCTACATATAACACTCTTTATAAGCAGGATAATTATCAGAGTCTTTTCTCCTCTGTTCTGTAAGCAGAATACAGGAAAAATGTCTGAATCTTCACTACCTACGTTTAAAATAGCGCAAATAAAATAGAGATTGGAAATCAGTGATAAATACACGCGCTACCTCACAATTTTCCTTATGGATTACAGAATAGGAATTCCTTATGTGTTCAAGTACAAAACCATTGGCAAGGTATAAGATGATCATATACCTACAAATACATGGGGCCATTATTTATGCAATTCTGATAATTCACATAAAAAAATATATTCACTCAGGATTAATGGCTTTCCATCAAGTCATTCACAAAAATCCCCTAGTTTCCAGGGTTACAGGCGTCATAGCGCACAGTATGTATAAAAAAACTGCTGATCGTTATTACTGTTCTCTGACTTAAAATTTGCACCTGGTGTTCTAGGTGTGATATCTCAAAGTTATTCCTAATTGATCCTGAGTATCAAAGTCAGCTCCCATTGCAGCGGGAGAATGTGTTACAGCACATAAAGATTAATTATGTATTCAATATTAAACTCATTTTCTTGTATTTGAAAAGATGAGCTGAATTGGGCAATGATGATTTTAAATTACCTACCTCTTGATATAAAGATTAAAAACTTCAAGGAAAAAATATTAAAGGATAATTACCCATGATGAATATTTCAATTTATAAATCCTAATTGTTGTAATTGCCAAAGTATGTCAGATTCATAAATTGATATTGGATCTGTGTTTTGGAAAACCTATAGGATACATTAATTTTTCTAGAAACATTTACCCTTCCTATAGGTATTCACATTCGTTAAAAGGAAACTGATCTTTTATAGAGATAGAGAAGAGGCATATCAAATTTACAATGGAGCCTCATAGCTAAACTTGGAATAACACCCCATTCTACCTTGACCCCATTCTACCTTGACCCCATTCAATAGAAAGTGAGTTCATGGCATAGCAATCTTTATCTCAAAGTGATTTACTTTGAGTTTTCCACTGCTTCTTTCATTCTCCCCTTCCATCAGTGATCACTAACTGTACCTCAACTTTAAAGAGTAACCATCTCCTGGATAAGGGTATGACAAGTTGATACTTCCTGTTTTCTGTAGCTCACTTGTAAGATTTGTTGTATAGACTGGCACAGAATGAGCAGAGTCATCTCAATATCATTAGTAGGTAAGTGATATATTGACATTATTGTACTGCTGGAGGACTAGATAAGGCAGGATAGTAATGCTTTATACTATACACACAGATAAAGCGCTGCATGCATCTCTCCTGTAACTCCCTGGGCTCTGGAGAAGTGGGCTGTACGCCCTTAGTTCCTAGAGGCTGCTATAAAACACACACACCCTGTTGTACTGTTTGTACAGACAATATAGGAAGGAAATGTGTGCCTCCATTCTCTTGATGAGACTTTAAATCTAAAAAAGTATAGAATTTTTTATACCAATTTGTAGAACTAGTATTTTAGAACTAGATCCCAGGACTGGAATATCCATTGTTCCTGAGAAGGCAATCAGCGCTGTTCCTGAAAAATTACGTTAGATTGCTTACTTAGCGCACTAGGCTTAAGAGTAAATATTGTTTTATAATGAGAATGCATCTGGCAACTTTAATATAATTCTTTAGAGTAAAATCATAAACAACACAACATCAGAACAAATGTATACAGCTGCTATAGTATTTGCACAAGTCTGAAAGGTTGTAATGCACTAGGTGTCCACATTGTCTCCATTCAAGGAATGAATGTTAACAGAGTCTGATTAGCTCCGTTTACCACTAATTAATTACCTTTACTTAATTAGACACCCTGTTTCCAGCAGACATGGAGTCAAGTAGACTAGATTATTAGTGTAGTCATTGTCTTTACAAAATCCTGAAATTAATGAAATGTGCAAAAGAATCTGCAGTTTTAATTGCGCAGGTGTTGCCTTATGGCAAAGCTTTATCATCTGATTACACCAAGGGATTATTAGTGAGTTTTTATATAGAGGACGAGCCTGTGAAATGTACCTTAGCAACAGCTCATTAGTTTAGGGTTGTTACTGTATTATTTATTGCATTCAGCTTTCCCTATTATCTAGATTGATTCATGGCCCTATATATTTGCATTCGTTCTTTTGCAGAATAATAACAATAAAAAAAACTTTACTAGCTCGGGTCTACATCGCAATAGGCCAGTCTAATTCTCAAGTTCTTCATAATTATTTCTCAATAAAATGTTACCAAAAAAAGCTCCTATTGTTTACACTTTTCATGTTGCGGATTTACATTACTAATATTTCCCCAGAGGACATTAAATTAATGCATGTTAAGGATTTCAGGCTAGGTTTTAATATACTCAATGCAACAATAGACTCAGTACAACAATTCTAATTTTTAAATGTCGTTGTGGAATGTCAAAGGGTGTTATTCTAGAAAAACTTCTTCCATTTTTTCTTGTAATGCTTAAATCAATAAATTAATGTTACGCTTTGAACAAATATAAATAATGGGTTAGTATATAAATGTGAACAAAGCCAGTGTATCCCAACTAAACAATCTGTTTTATATGACTCAGTTGCCCAGCTCAGAACTGGATTGGTAGCGTGTTGACAGTAAAAGATAGGAGCAGCTTGGCAGTGGTCAACCATGTCATCCTCCATTTAAACAAGTGTTACTAATTTATCTTTTTTTTTTTAAAAACAACGAACATTTAGGTTGAGAACCAAAAGAAACATCAAGTCATAAGTGAGAAGCTTTGGAAATATATGTATAGGGATTAGTTTCATTCTGAAATTACTTAACATTCTGAAGATAACATGGAGATAACCTGGATAACCTCAGTTACTACTACCGACAATGACGGAAATCTGGTAAAACAGAAACTTATACGTAAGAAAAAACCTGCCAAAATCATCTGTGTACTCTGTGCCAATATTTATGCTATTTATCCCAAAATTATTGTGGCTATGCTGAGACATTGGTTTGATATTATCACATGTGTTTTTTGTCCCTAAGTGAGTGTTACTATAGTCTGATTAAACAATAGCAATTTTCTATAGATAATTTTTTTCTAAATGTTATTAATTGCAGACATTTTTCAAAAATGAATTGCTGAAATTTGCACTTGAGGATGGAAAATATTTGTTGTTGTTGGCTGAAAAAAAACTATAGTACATTGATAGTATCACACACACTCACATAACTTTGGTCTAAAGGCATATTCAGTGTATGAGTTCCACATATAAAAATCTGCAATATAACTATAAAAAGAAAAGAATGGTACATAGTTTAATTTATTCATCATCAAAACCAAGTTAGAAAGTATTGGCTACTAATTTTGTAAAAGTGAATATATACATTCCTGTGGCTACTTTATTAGGTACACCATAGAGTACTGGGGAAGCTCTTTGTCTTCCAAAAAGAATCAACAAAGTTCTAGAAACATTCCTTAGAGTGGCAACAAAATTTCTTTTTATTAAATTATTTTTGATCACATGCATAATTGCGTGCATATACCTCCTTGCAGACACATATATTTTCGTTTTTTTCACTCAACTTTTTTATTTTATTTTATTGGTTTTTGTAGAAATAAGAACAGGGGTAACAAAAACAAAATTTGGAAAGGACAATCAAGTGCAGAAATGCAAAAATTGTATATAAAACATTTTTGGACAGAGAGGTGTGTCGCAAATCAAACATAGTAATATGTAAAAGTCATTCAGCAGAGATCAAAATAAAAGGTATACAAAACCTAAGCACCTTCAGGCCCTCTTACACCGGCTGACACTCGGCCGGTGCAGCGAGCTCCGATTAACGAGACTTCGTTGATCGGCACTCACTTGTTCCTGTCACACGAAGCTATGGATGGAGACAAGTGGTCGTTACTCCGATAGCTCTTCCCCATACATTATTATCATGTCGGCAGCGCGTCTCCCTGTTTACACAGAGGGATGTGCTGCCAACAACGATAATCTTTTACTTTTTTAAAACAATACGACCAGCAGATGATCGAGCGTTTGCTAGTTTATCTGCTGATCGCTACCCTTTTTACATAGGGCAATTATCGGCAACGAGCGTTATATTAACGGGATATTTTGAAACCTGGCTGTTTCAGTACTGAAAGGATTCAAATCCCATATTATTTGGAGAAGACAATTAACCCATATGTCTGCATGATGTGCCAAATCCAAATGTGTACAGCCTATTTCCAATGCAGCTTGGGACGTGGGAGTGTTTAGGGAGCGTAAAAGAGTCTATGCATGGCGTATCCATGTATTACAATGTGAGCATTAGCAAATCATAAGAAATTTGTCTTTGCATTCGAGAAGTAAATATAATTTGACTGTGATTAATGAAACAATGAGAAAAATGTATTACTGATAAAATGGTTACTTGTAAACATTCACTAAACTATCATCTAAGGGTCCTATTACACGGCCCGTCGTGGGCCATGTAAACGAGCGCCGATCAACGCTGGTTGATCGGCGCTTCTTTGCTCCCTTCACATGGAGCAATGATTGCTTATGTATAGGGATCAGCGATCGTTACTCCGATCGCTTGCCCCCATACATCTTGATCAGGTCGGCAGCACGGCTCCCTGGTTACACAGGAAGATGTGCTGCCGACAACGATGATTTTGAATGCTGCATAAAAGAGCAGATCAGCAGATGAACGAGCGTTTGCTCATTCATTGGCTGATCGTTGCCCTGTTTGTTTCAATTATTTTTATCTGAAAAAATCATATCTAACATTGCGCTTAAAGCTACCCTTTGAGATTCTGGTTGATGTTAACATAATAACATCGCACATGGTTTGCAAATTTGAGAACTATATATTCATGCAGCGAATCTCCTGTATTACCACACTCAAAACCCAAAGGTGTCCAGCCAGATTGGGAACTATCCTCAGATGACATGGGTTATTTTCCTGTTCCATGTAGCCACTAGAAAATTGGTATACTTAAAGATGAACATGGTCAACATATGGACATAATTTGTACCAAGAACATTTCCATTCTATACTTCACAAATATCAGCTTAAAGCCTAAACCAGTGACACAAGGCAGGATGAATCCACGATTTTATGTAATTTACACAATTTGCTCACCTTGCAGTCAAAGTTGAGGTTTGCTTTTTTATATTCTTCAACAGTCCTGTTTTGGTGAGTCTGTGCCCACGGTAGATGTCTACGAACTAGGGTTTGATCTTTATGCACTATAGGGGTGTCTTGTAATGTATATGAATTGATTGAGCTTTATGTATTCATTATTGATGTTGTATATAGGACTATTTATGCATTTTTTAGCTCTACTTGGGTTGGATGATTGATAGAGATATATCATCTAGTCTTTCGTCTCGTATCCTGAAGTATTTTTATGTGGATAATTAATAAATTCTATAATATTATCACTTTAATAATGGGACACCACACTATGGTGTTCATATGCCCCAATAGGACATGCCCTAATCCTGGTAGGTCAACTCCTTTAAATGCTAAATTTCTTGTTGCCTGCAGCCACCACTAGAGGGAGCTTGCTACATACTGTTATATTATTGAGTTCAATGTACAGTATAAAGAATGTGGAGAGAATTTATCATGCACTCTATGCCAGCTTTCTGGCGTGGAAAGTAGAAATTTGTGCAAAAATTCAGTTTTTCTGCAAAAATGTTGCAACTTTCAAAAAAGTGGGTAGGGCTTAGTGGGAGGACGGCTAGAATTTTATCAGGTCTTTGTAGGGGATCTGACGCACTATATGAGAAAAGCCTAGCTACAAATGCTATAAAGATAAATTAAAGGCTATGTACACTTTTTGAAATCTTCATATATATATATATATATATATATATGCATATATACACACACACACATATATATATATATATATATATATATATATATATATATATATATATATATATATGTCTATCAGTGAGTTTGGGGCAAATTTCTAAAAACTTTTTATTAAAAATCATTTTTACTTTTTGAGATACAGCTGTATCCTATAGCAGCTGTATCTCAAAAATGTTAAATTATTTTTAATAAAAAGTATTCAGAAAGTTGCACCAAACACAATGATAGACATTTTTATTTAAAAAAAAACAAAACTATTTCAAAGGTGTACATATCCTTTAAGAAATCAGACAGCACCAAATTTTGGACCTAATGTCGATATTGTGTAAAAAAGTCAACATTCAGTTTAATTAGATTTTCATATGATTTGTTACATGAACAAATGTCACATTATTTGGCAATGTAGAAAGGGAATAAACACAATAAATACATAAAACATGAGATAAATCATAAGAATACAATAGTAAGCAACTTTTGCTACACTATTCACAGACTAATAACCAGAAATTGAATACTGATGACCAATTTGTAATTACCATCATCATTATGATTATTAATACAATATTTTTATAATATTATATTAAGCAAATATTCATGTGTTTATGCATGTCCATATAGACTATATTCTCTGAGGACACCGCTATCACTTTTGTATATAAAATGTAATAATGCTGGGATAAGGCATTACCTACATTACAATATTACACAGCGAACCAAGGGACTTGGTTAAGTGAGGTTACAATTACTTTCCACTCTTTTATTTATCTAGCATATTTAGTGCTGGCAAGTGTTCAATATGCAATGCTGCAGAGCTCCTGCAGGCAGAAAGTATTTGATATTAACACAAGCTCAAAGATCCAGTTGGAATGACAAGATGCTCAGTAATAAGAAAGGCGGCTTCATAATCCCTATGCAATATTCAGCAATATGTGCTAGAGATGTTGTGTTCCATTCAAATCAGATGGGAGATGGCTATACTGTTTGTTACCATAGTTGCCAATATTTCTAATTTCTAGGGTCATTTCTAGATTTGAAGCAAATTCATAATTATTATTATAATATTCAATCTGACTGCCTGCAATGTTAAGGCCTAGGACCGTCATAAAATGCATCAACCCTTGGTATGACACTATATGTTTTTGCCATACAGCTATTTGGAATAAAATATTTGTATATATGTAAATATATGTAACAATTTGGGAAGTATATGAAGTATATATGTGTCTGTAACAATTTAGGAAGTATATGAAGTGGTATATTCAGAGACTGAGTGTATGTGCATGCTTTAGAAACAAAGACTGGAGAGAAAAGTGCCATTTAATTTTTAGTATCGCCCCATATTTTCTAATTTACTAAATGAATGAGCCATCCAAGCTAAACACAATGGGACCATGTATAAAGTGGTGTTTCCCATGATCTTACTTTTGTTTTTCATCCGTCATATGCAAAATAACCTTTGGAATATGTTTGGTTTTCGTGAGCAACACGACCTGTGTTTTTTTACTTTGTGTTCATACAGGGCCCTTTACTATAGTACGTGTCCATAGGAATTTATTAATATTAGCTTGTATACAGATAACAGGTCATGAGGGTCATTCTACTTACCGTAGTTCATATTGTACAATCTATACAACAAGGTATTTCAAATCACACCATATCTACGACGCTTGAGATGGGTATTCACTCGTGTCGTGGATAATGGCCTGGTGACATTCACTGTATGCTAAGATGCTAATAGTAGCTGCCATTTTCTCTCCTTTACTTGGTAATCATGGGAAATAGAATCGCACTAACCTGCACAGATCTACCACTATTTAAAGAGGCTCTGTCACCAGATTTTGCAACCCCTATCTGCTATTGCAGCAGATAGGCGCTGCAATGTAGATTACAGTAACGTTTTTATTTTAAAAAAACGAGCATTTTTGGCCAAGTTATGACCATTTTTGTAGTTATGCAAATGAGGCTTGCAAAAGTCCAAGTGGGTGTGTTTAAAAGTAAAAGTCCAAGTGGGTGTGTATTATGTGCGTACATCGGGGCGTTTTTAATACTTTCACTAGCTGGGCGCTCTGATGAGAAGTAACATCCTCTTCTCTTCAGAACGCCCAGCTTGTGACAGTGCAGATCTGTGACGTCACTCACAGGTCCTGCATCGTGACGGCCACATCGGCACCAGAGGCTACAGTTGATTCTGCAGCAGCATCAGCGTTTGCAGGTAAGTCGATCTTACCTGCAAACGCTGATGCTGCTGCAGAATCAACTGTAGCCTCTGCTGCCGATGTGGCCGTCACGATGCAGGACCTGTGAGTGACGTCACAGATCTGCACTGTCACAAGCTGGGCGTTCTGAAGAGAAGAGGATGTTACTTCTCTTCACAGCGCCCAGCTAGTGAAAGTATTAAAAACGCCCCGATGTACGCACCTAATACACACCCACTTGGACTTTTACTTTTAAACACACCCACTTGGACTTTTGCAAGCCTCATTTGCATAATTACAAAAATGGTCATAACTTGGCCAAAAATGCTCGTTTTTTAAAAATAAAAACGTTACTGTAATCTACATTGCAGCGCCTATCTGCTGCAATAGCAGATAGGGGTTGCAAAATCTGGTGACAGAGCCTCTTTAAAGAAGGAATTCAGTGTCTTGAAAATTAGGGGAATCAAATTCTAAAATTATGAAACATTCCCTTAGGGACATTTTCTTAGCTCCCTTCATACGCACTATGTGTTGGGTAGAGCTGTAATAGTACACTGATAGAGGTGCTTACTGTACCCTTATATTTAATACAGAGGCACATAGACTTTTTTTCTATAGGATTTCGAACTAATTTAACAGAAAAAAAATGGTGCACACCATATTATGGAGCTTTTTTCGCAATGCTTGTAGGTGAGCACACCCACAACATACGGCACCGGATAGCAACCATACAGCAGCGCATGGAGTCCCTGCAGCTCTGTACTATGTTTGCATGAGACCATAACTCTATATTTACACATGGATGTTAATATCTTCTATGTATAAATATTAACCACGTGGAAATATGTTTTTATACATCCCCATGTACACTATTATGTCTTATGTGTTTATGACTAGAAGGAGTCACTGGTTTTATTTTGGCTCAAGGCCCTAGATATTTTGGGAGCCATACAGTAGTCTTAATTTATTATATGTAGGAGTAAAAAAAATTTGCAATTGTTAGAATGTTATATGAGTTAAGATTTTCTTAAAAGAATAAGCTAAAATTCAATAGACTTGTACAGTGGTCATGTCCAGGGGTCATGTCATCTTGTGCATTAGACGTTGTGGTACCCTAAGTCTGACAAGAGTGGCCTGCAAGTGATGTGTATAAATACAGTTGCCTGGAAGCATGGTGTCCCTGGAAATTATGTTCAAATGTTGGGAATTATTTAATGCTTTAGACAAAATGATTATATATTGAGGATTTCACATGTATTTCGGATTTACAGAAAATGAAAAAAGTAATTTTCATGCATTTCAGTAGTTGTCCAACTGCTTATTGACATAATATTTGTTCATTCTGTTGCCTTAGGACCGACATTTGACTTAAAGTTTATACTTTTCTAAATGCTGATCTGCTGTTGATCCGCTGATCACCGAAGTCCGGTAGCCCAAACCCCCAGCACTCTTCAATGAAGCTGCTCATTCTAGTGTAGGACTGACCATTGTGGCATGGTGGGTCTATCTGTCCACAATATGTGCATGTCCCTCATGTAGTACAGTCTGACAATGTGAGATAAAAAATGTGTTCACCCTTAGTATAAACTGTGATTAGCAAATGGACGTGGAAATCATAATCCATTCCGCTGTATAAAAAGTACATTTGAACAAAAACATTGAGAAATTATTCCATCCAAAAAATAAAAATCCTCTATAAATCAATTTGTATGAATTGTAAATAGTTCTGCAAACCCCCAGAAAAAATAACCATCTCTGGTTTTGATATGAGTGATATTTGGGCAATCTGGGCAATGCTATAGCCGGGACCTTGTGTGTCGCAAAGACAGTTGTCTAAAAGGGTTTTGAAAAATGATTTTAAAACTGGGATTTTAAAAATGATGGCCTATGCTTTGGATAGGCCTTCAATATTAGATCGGTGGGGGTCCGACTCTTAGCTGCCCCGCCCATCAGCTATTTAAAGGGGCCACAGTGCTCGTACACACTTGTACAAGCTCCACGTCTACTTCACTGTTTACATCAATATCATTTTTATTTTACTCGGACAACGCTGCAATACCTTGCACAGCCGCTATGACTATAACGCCATGTGTCAGGTATGAACAAAAAATAAATCGATGTAAACCATGAAGTGGCCACAGCCCTACAAACAGCTGATCGGCAGTGATGCCGAGAATAGGACCCCCACAATCTAATATTGATGGTCTATCCTAAGAATAGGATATCAATTTAAAAATCCTGCATAACCCCTGTAAGTATCTTCTTTTAGGCATACACCAAGCAGGTTGTTATTAACATAAAAGTATTAATACAAACACTAAATTAGATTTAAAGAGGATTGTATGCATGATACTGCACACACCAGTAATGCTAGATATGAACTATGATATATCTGAATAACTTGATATCACTATGAGGGAATGTAATTTTTTGTGCATTATCTTAACCCATTTTTAGAAAATGATGGAAATGACGTTCGGTTTCTGTCTTGAAAGCAAAGAGTGTGCAGATGAGCTATATGCAAGGTGTCTATGAATATGTTATCAGGATCACGGAGTCTTCAATAATAAGGCTCCTTCCTCCATACAGTACCATTAACACCTGCACTGTATATTTGGATGAGATGACCTTTTGTAACATTTTCAATGATACGCTTGCTTATTTGAAGCATGTTTAACATTTACATTATTGAAAATGTTCATTCCCTTTTGCCACAAGGCAAAGGACTATTTATTTGTCCTTAGATATCGTTTCAGAGCAATATATCTGGAGCAGATGTGGAACTGGTGACAAGAGAATTTCCAAATTGTACTAAATGTGCTGCTATCAAATGGTAAAAATAGGATATCGGATAAATCTGTCACAGAACAAAAAAATCTTGAACAATTAAACTCAATCATCTGATGTCTCAGGTTCATAAACTTGGCCAATACTTTAAACACTGATTTCCATATCAGCATGCACTGATGGCTCAGCCAGCATTAAAGCGGTTGCCTAATTTGATATTGCTGGTCCCCTAAAATTATTGTAATGGGATCATCCTGCTCCTGGATACTGATATAAGTAGAAGAAATACTGTGTAAATGCTAAGGTTGCCTGCAGCAGAGCTTTGCTGGGGTGCATGTACAAATACGCCTATGGGCCCAGAAGGAGTTAATGGCAGAGGTATGCAATAGCGTTGAGCGAATCAATTCTACACAAATCAAATTTGGTTCAAAGTCTGAAACTTTTCGGGTTCACAGCACAAAAATGAAAAATCTCGCACCTGCGCAGTAAAAGACCATGCGCCGCCTGCTTGGCTTCACCAATCTACTCCTTTCCCACTGCTTAGCTTTATGGTTATATTGTAAGTCATGGCCACTAGGCGGTCGCTGCTGTTGAGAGTTACAGCTGAGCTCATTCTTAAACCTCAGCTGTAACCCAGATCTCCCACCAATACATTGGCTGGTGCATGCAGAGCATAGCCTGACAGTACAGGTGTCTAACACTCATCAATTCATGCTGCTGAGCAGTAGGAAAGCTGATTTATAGCTTAGCTGAATCTAAAAGCTCAGCTGTAACCCAGGTTTCCCACTGTGACTCCCATTGACCGGTGCATGCAGATGATAGCTTGCCAGTACAGGTGTCGGTAGTCCCACTCCAATCCCTATCTTCTCACAGAACAACTCACCACTCTGAAATTATGATCTTCCCCATCCCCATGCAGCACCACTCCTTCCTCATCACAACATCTTATATGTCTACCTGCAGCACGGAGCAGGATCATGCGCAGTTTGAGTACACCTTTTCACTGCAAATGCACTTGATTTTGATAAGCATATCCTGGAGGCGGCGGTGTCAATCAACTCCAGGGAGGCAGAGTTGGCGCAAAATCTCATTAATATGCCAAACTCCTCTGAAAGCTAAAATGCCCAGCGAACTCTTTTCTTTTCATTTACGGTAAAACTTTGCAATCAATTACTTAAGGTATCGGGGATCCATTCATAATACAGGCATTCCTGGTCTTCACTCCATTTTAACTCCTCCTTGCCGCTTTCTTGCAGCTGGGGGGAACGGGGGACCAGGGTCCTCCATTCTGGCGATCAGTGGGGGTTCTAGTGGATGGAACCCCACCAATCTAGCATTGATCATCTATCCAGTGGATAGATGAAAAAGGCTTCAGGCTGGAACACACCTAAAAACAAGTTTATTCTCCAATGGGTCCAGACTCTGACACAATAATGTGTCACAAAGGTTCAGCAGAAGATAACTCCAATTGAAGCCAATCACTTGCAACTAGGGTATATTTTTTATGAGTTGATACACAAAGAACCCATTTGACCTTAATAATGATATTGTCTGTTTGTACAAAGAAAAATGTATGATGCAATTAAAAATGGACATTTGATGTTCTTTATACATGGAGGGTGAGCCTTAAGAGGCATTTTCTGGTGGGATCAAGTAACCCATTGAGCATACAAATAGAAACTTATGAGCTGAGATTAGTGAATAAGTGGATTCCTAGCACAAGAGCCCCCATCATGCTACATCCCTGGTGGTATATAGTTTGAGACAAAATCAAAAGTGGTCACCCCATTATTTCTATCTTAGTTGCCTAATTTATTAAGGTAACAATGTTGATTTCTCTCCCATTTATATCTGCTACTTCTATTAAAGCTACACTGTCTTTTTGAGTGAGGTGAGTGATACAGATTGTGGGCTTTTTCTGGTATCAGACATGAAAGATATCATGGTTCAATAAATAGAAGGGATTATTCAATTGAAAAATTGTCAAAATCTGCACCCTGGGCAAATAAGGCTAATTTCCCACTATGTTTCCATACATCTTTTGTCATTAAAAGTTAAATGCATCCAGGTACATAGAATAACCAAAATATTCTCTAGCATTTTCTTAGAATCCTTATACTTTCTACTACGATCCATTCCTACTTTAATGGAAAAAGACGCGCTCAAGAGTGGATGTCTTTAACTCCTGTATGTAGTATAACTACAATCTAAGTTTCTCCAATAGGTCAGGGTGTGGTTGACCAAATTACATCTTGCAAGTGGGTCAACACTTCAGTCATTGGGTTTATGGGACTTAGGGCATGGTTCTTTTCCTGATAAAGATTTGTCCTATAAACTATAGCCAATGATCTATTTTAAATTTTTTATTGAATCCTTATTCAAAGAGGTTTTTGTTTTTTTCATTCTACAGCTCAGTAAAATCAACAGAGTATGTCCTCTGATTTTTAATATAAGTCCTGTATGAGAGTAAATCTGTCGACTGTGACTCTGTATTTATTTTTATACGTTTTAGAACCAGTACATCCATATACACGGTGTGTATGCGTAGAACTTGACATACGCATAGCTCATCCTGGATGCTCTACAAACAGTGCAGTCTGGATAACTGCAGTCCCAGATATCTGTTCTTGTTGACCAATTAGTGGAGGACTAATATTATGTCTCATTTGATTTTGATAAATAATTGTATCCATGATTATAAAGAATTGAAGGAATAGTTTTATTGTGTGGCAAATAGGCCCCTTATTTTGAGAAAGTTGTCTGGAAGGCAAGAGGCGGTTCTTTTTGTGACACTGCTGCGCTGTGCTGTCCTCAGCAACTCCTTGGGGTGGTGACTAATTGCCCCCGTAAATCACGGCACTGCAGTGTGCTACTACGTTTATTTTTCTGACAGTAATTTAGTGCTTGCTCTTTTCCACACTTGTCATTGCATGTTTTTCTTCACATTAAAAGCCAGTAGAGAAAGGACAGTAATTAACTGTGTGCAATACATACCCCTGGAAGCTCTTTCATCATAGTGTGATAATTGTACTTGGTGTCTGTCAAGGTAACCTCTCCATTTCAAGGCTCCATGCACTACTATTTGTCAAGTGTGTTCTAAAGATGGCGCATTGACTGTTGTTTAGTGCATTCCAAGAAGAATACCTATTTGTCCAAAGAGTAGGTCATTTATTCTTAAGGAATGGGTGTCAAAAATGTTAGCCTAATTTGCACAAGATAAAATATTCCTAATATAATATTCATACACCTGGATTCTCTGTTAAAGCAAACTCAGAGTTTATTTGTTATGTTGAGGAGACAGATCATACCAGTGACCGCAGAACGGTAGCTCACGTAACGCGTAGGAGAGAACAATGCTATTTTATAGGAGATATACTTGTATGTCTCACATTAGTTGTACAATTTTATGTGTCTAAAGCTACTTACTATACACATTAGTTAGCAGGAAATCCCCAATCCCCCTTAAAAATATTATAGCAGTTATCATCACCCAATCAATCCATTAAAGGGGTAGTTTGTAAAAGGTCTGTTGCCTGTTTTCCCCAGCGATGATCTGATAACTGGGGGTACCATTACTGGTAAATCTGGTCATCAACTGAGGAAGTGGCTGTCAAATGTTCATGTCTGTTGCAAAGGTATATAAAAAATTAAACATTACAATTAAATTATATCGGTAGCAGATGCACTAAAAATGATAGAATCTGCTAACAAGACTCTTATATTAGTAGCTTACAGCTTCATTACAAAAAAAATCACAATAACTTCTTAGGCAGCTAAAGATGTATTAAATGTTTTGTGCAACCTACATGTTTTGGGGCTTTTCCTCCTTTCTGCTGCTTTCTGTAAATGTATATTTTCTCTCTCTATGATTGCGGATTGGATGGTCTTGGGGCTTTTTCCTTCCCCCTGCTGGATTCTGTAAATACACATTTTATCCCTCCATGATTGGGTGGTCTTTTCCTAGTGTGATGTAATAGCTGTGCTGTGTGTTTTGAGCCAATCAGTTGTCGTGGTCTTCGGCTGCTTCCTCCCAGGTTACATCATGCAAGTCTCACAGGCACACTGAGGGAGAGATACTACAGCTACATCTCCCTCCTTTACTCTTCTTAGTTGTAGTCATCTATTTACTGTTTTACACTAGATGGACTTTTAGAGACCAAAGAGGTTTTTGATTAATTTCAAAGAGACTGCAGGCTGGTACAGGATGCTGGAAGGAGAGAAAGATTCAACTTTTCACTAAAAAGATCTATTACAAGGTTTCATGTATCCACATGTACTTTGTGAATGCAATATACTGTATATACAGCATTATGCTTCAAAGTAAGAATGCTTGCAAAAATAGAAGTGTTAATAGTTTTTTTAAATCAATTAACAAAAAGCAAAGTGAATGAAGAGAAGAGAAATCTTAATCAATTAATATTTGGTGTGACCACTCTTTGCCTTCAAAACAGCATAAATTCTTCTAGATACAGTTGCACACAGCTTTTGAAGGAACTCGGCAGGGATGTTCCAAACATCTTGAAGAACTACCCACACCACATTCTGTGGATGTAGGCTTCCTCAAATCCTTCGGTCTCTCCATGTAATCCCAGAGAGACTCAATAATGTTAAGTTCAGGGCTCTGTGGGGGCCATATCCTCACTTCCAGGGTTGCTTGTTCTTCTTTACGTTGAAGATGGTTCTTAATGACATCGGTTGTATGTTTGGGGTCATTGTGCTGCTGCTGCTGCGGCTGCAGAATAAATTCGGAGCCAATCAGATTCCTCCCTGATGGTATTGCATGATGGATAAGTACCTGCCTGTATTTTTTAGCATTGAGGACACCATTAATCCTGACCAAATCCCCAACTCCCTTTGCTGAAATGCAGCCCAAACCTGCAAGGAACTTCCATCATGTTTCACTATTGCGTGCTGACATTCATTATTGTATTCAAATTTTGACTCATCAGTCCAGAGCACCTGCTGCCATTTTTCCGCACCCCTATTCCTATGTTCTCGCCCATAGTTGAGTCACTTAGACTTGTTTCCATGTCGAAGGTATGGCTTTTGGCAGCAATTCTTCCATGAAGACCACTTCTGGCCAGACTTCTCAGAACAGTAGATGGGTGTACACTGGTTTCTGACAGTTCCAAGCGGATGGCACTGCTAGACATCTTCTGATTTCGAGGGGAAGTAAGCATGATGTGTCTTTCACCCACTGCACTTTCCTTGGTCGACCACCGCATCTACGGCCCTCAACAATGCTGTTTCGTTGTGCTTCTTCAAAAGAGCTTGAACAGCTCATTGTGAAACCCCAATCTTCTATGAAATCTTTGTCTAGGAGATTCAGTATAACTACCTGGTGTCTTGTTGCTGTGCTCAGTCTTGCCATGGTGGTCCTATCACATGAAAAAGTCTTCCACAACCTCACGTTTGTAGCAGAGTTTGGCTGTTCCTCACCCAGTTTTAAGCCTCCTACACAGCTGTTTCTGTTACAGTTAACGAGTGTGTTTCAACCTTACTATAAAAATAATGATCATTATCCCCTGTTTGGTATAGTTGGTTAATCATATACCTGACTATAATCCTACAACATCCATGACTTTGAGCAAGTGTACCTAGAAGAATTGATGCTGTTTTGAAGTCAAAGGTTGGTCACACCAAATATTGATTTGATTCAGATTTCTCTTCTCTTCATTCACTTTGTATTTTGATAATTTATAAAAAGAACTATTAACACTTCTATTTTTAAAAGCATTCTTACTTTGCAGCATTTTTCCACAACTGCCTATAACTTTTTCACAGTACTGTATATATATATATATATATATATATATATATATATATATATATATATATATATATATATATATATATATATATATATATATATATATAAAGATAGAGAAATATTGAGGCACTCACCGGACTTGCAACACAATTTCAAGGCCTTGAGAAAGCATGTACGCACGTGAAACGGCCGTAGGCAATTCCACATCCTGACCGAGATCTTTTCAATAAAGAAATTGTGTTGCAAGTCCGGTGAGTGCCTCAATATTTCTCTATCTTTATATCAAGTTCGTTGTGCTATACCATTCGATGAGCAACTCCGGGGCAACCTGATATACTCCCATCTGATATACTCCCATTCCAATTGGTGCCGGTTCAGCAGTGCCAGCCTTTTCCCTCTTCCTATTCATATATATATGTGTCTTTTTTCAACCGTACAAACTATGTAACTATGTAACTATGTAACTATATATATATATATATATATATATATATGTATATATATACACACACACACAGTATATAACTCTTGGTATACTTTAGCATGCTTTAACCGGATATATCTTAATTACCGGTTCTGTTGACATTAGGGATAACCACAGCTAATTAACCTCAATTGTACGGAGGCATTATTATGTAATGCATATACAGTTAGAACACCTATCAATAATAAGCTTAATTATTTGATACCTATAGTTTATCAATACCAAATAAGAGAGATACACAGTAATAAAAGCAGTACAGATAGAGAAGAAACATTTGAAAATCCATAAAAGAGAACGATATTATGTGAATACACAATGACAGAATAGCGTTCATCAGTCAGTATATATTGTAAAATACATATGACGATATATGCGTTTAAGATAATAATACTATTGCCAACTCTAACCAAATCTTAATGCATAGCACAACCTCACAAATATCAAAGGTCGAAACGCGCAATGGGGTGCAGTATTTCTCCTGGTCAGTAATTTGCTACTATATACTGCTTTGCACTTTATTTCCAGCTTATTGTTTTGAGTAATGTCTGATGACTGTTACCACATATATTGGTGGGTTTGTGCTTTGCATTGATATTTGATTACAGTTGGCAATATCATTATTGTCTTAAATGCATATTTCGTCATATGTTAAGTAGCATGACATCAGAGTTAGGACATTGCATGACTATAAAATCATAACACCCACAACCCCACAGCAAAACAGGCTAAAGCTTTACCACAGAAAACCAAGGGCAGTATTTTAAAGTTAGAAACACTTTTAAATTTGCGTTATGTTTTCTGCCAATATTATCCTTGAAATGGTCCCTTTGATTATAGTGTACAATTGAAAGAAATATAACCTCAGTCTGTCTTGTCTGGCTGTATAATTAAGGTTACCATTCCCACAGTAATATATTATAATCAGAGAGTATAGATAAAAAGGTCAAAAATGGAAATGTGTGACTAGCACAATAGAAAATATAAAGAGCATATGTCAAAATTTTGCAGCCTGCAAATCACCTTCCTTCTAGGTGCTTATGCCTTAAGCAGATTTTACAGGGATTAATTTAGGGGGCAACCAGATGAACAAACATATCATTAGCCATCTGATAGAAAATAATAATATAAGGTTTATTTCAGATATTCATTGGATGTAGTCTTGTATACTCTACATTGGAAAAATATTTTTAAAATTGATTACAGGATGTTATATTATATTGTAATATTTTCTGGCCCATGTTAGTAAATGGATAGAGCTATTAAGACTTTAAAGTGAATCTAATGAAAGCTGGAGATTAAATACATTGGGCAATCTCTTTTTGTTGGAAGTGTCCTTTAAAAATATGATGATCTGTATGCTTTTCTATACGTATACTATAAGGAAATAGAAATTGCAGTCTTGTAGAAATTTACACTGGGTTGGATGCGTTGCGAGTTACAAGATAAAGTTGCACTGTATATAATTTACTATATACAGTATCCTACTTTAGAACTGTGACTGTTTATTTTTCAATGCATTATTTAATTAATCAATGACCAAAGTAACGATCGCTTATCCCCGTACATAACCAATCATCGCTGATTGTTAAAGGAGCAAACGAGCACTGATCAATGAGCTGTCTCATTGATCATCGCTTGTTTTTTCAGCCCGTATTGGCCAGTGTAAAAGGACCTTTGCTTGAGGCACCTTGGCCTCCATGTAGAATCTGTGCCAAAGATTCCAATTATCATCACTTGACATGTATAGTACTTTTTGGCATCTTATGTGTCTGAAGGGCCGTTGGACCCCCTGACTGCAACCTCTGCTGCTCCTATAGTTATGCCCTTGGATGTGATAAATGTTTTCACTACTTTATTTCACTATGTTTGTTAATCTATTCTTAAAAGGTCTATATAGACTTATGACCTTGCAGTCTTCAGGTCCTGCAAATGGTTGATGAAAGGAAGTATCTGACTGCAAGGACAGTCTAACCGCTGCATCTGAGGGGTTAAACAGCTGGGACTAGAGTTATCTCTGATCTCGCCCATTAGAGCAAACTTTGGCTGTACAATACAGCTGGCACCCTCAGTTCCTGTGCCGGAAGCATCACTGTGGCGTATTATTTTCCGAGTTTGGAGGAACTGCATAGTTTCCATAATGTAATAGTACATCACATTGCGGGAAGGGGTTAAAGATAACAATCTGAGATTAAAAACACAGTTGAATACGTAAGTTATTTGTATAATTTGTTTGTTTGTATAATTATCTTTTATTTGTTCTAAAGCTTGGGATGTGAATTTTGTTAAGTACATTCCCCAATATTATCCAAGAAATACAAACTGGCAATGCATCAGAATGTCAGTATCAAGGAGCTTTTATCTTGAACTCAAGCTGTTGAGCTATGTGGTAGGCCTCTTGCAAGTTACAGGCCCAAAACCTGAGCTGCAATACTGAGGGATTCTGATTACAACATTTCCTATTCTGTAAGGCGCAGTGTTGTCATGGGTTTTTGTGGGAATTTAAATCACCAAATACATCAATGTCCACACATATAGCTACCCACTAAAAATGTACAGACAGACATCTTGGCTTTCCAGCATCTTTTATTTAGACAGAACAAAGTTTTATAAAACGTAGTATCCACAGGATGATGAACACAGAATAACAGAACTTTCTGGAAGTGGTTGTGTAACTCTCTACCTTTTCGACAAATAGAATGAGGTTCTGTATAGGGAGGATTATGGTCTGAGAAAATGTTCAATCACATGGTTATCCAATTTTTGACAATAATGAACCCTCTAATAAAATCTACTGAACCAATGCCCAATGTTTGGTAACAAAATTATATTCCAAGCTTGGCACCAACACTAACTGAAACCATAACCCTAAAAAATTTGCTAAGAAAAAAAGTTTGAGCCTGACAAAGATAATTTAAGCAAACTTTTACATTTAATTTATCTTTTTTTAACTTCTGGGTAGGAGAAGGGATTATCAAATTCACTATGTCACGTACCTGGTGCAGTGGAAGTTGCCACAGATTTGGCTTTGGGCTAAACCCGGGACCGAAATGTAAGGCATCCCCCAGCCTTCACCCCTTAACCCTTGTGCAGGGATCTGGTCGTGGATGTGGGGAATTCCCTAGGTGTAGTCTCTGTTAGCAACAGCTGACAAAACCATAGATAAGTCACCAGGATGGGGTACAAGGACAGAAGGCAGAAGGCATAGTCAGACACAGGGCCGACATCAACAAGTGCCGGGGCCCACTACCCTTCTGGGGGCCCACTTTGCTGCCAAGTGCTGATGCTGCTGTCATGGCTCCTCCAGGAGTGGAATCCCTGTATGGCACTATCTACAGTGGGCACCAAATTTATGGGGGTATAAACTGGGGACCTAACTTCTTTATGGGGGCATAAACGGGGCCTAAATTCAGGGGCGTAACTAGGAAAGACTGGGCCCCATATTTTTTACTGGGCCCCCCTCCCCTGGGTATCACACAACCCCCCTTTGTAGATAGCGCCTTTTTTACAGCCCCCCCCCCTGTAGATAACGCCATAAAGCCCCCTCTGTAGATAATGCCATATAGCCCCCACTGTAGAGAAAGAACGCCATACAGCCCCCCCTGTAGAGAATGCCATACAGCCCCCCCTGTAGATAACGCCATACAGAGTCCCCCCTGTAGATAACGCCATACAGACCCTTGTAGATAACGCCATACAGCCCCCCTGTAGGTAACGCCATACAGCCCCTCTGTAGGTAACGCCATACAGCCCCCCTGTAGGTAACGCTATACAGCCCCCCCTGTAGGTAACGCTATACAGCCCCCCCTGTAGGTAACGCCATACAGCCCCCCTGTAGGTAACGCTATACAGCCCCCTGTAGGTAACGCCATAAAGCTCCCCCTGTAGATAACGCTATACAGTCCCCCCCTGTAGGTAACGCTATACAACCCCCCCGTAGGTAACGCCATACAGCCCCCCCTGTTGGTAACGCTATACAGCCCCCCTGTAGGTAACGCTATACAGCCCCCCCTGTAGGTAACGCTATACAGCCCCCCCTGTAGGTAACGCTATACTGCCCCCCCCGTAGGTAACGCCATGCAGCCCCAACCCCTCAAAAAAATCTGACTACAGTGTGTCCTACAAAAGACATGTATCCCCTATCCACATGATAGGGGATACATGTGTGATCGCTGGCAGCGATAGGGAGAACGGGGGACCGAAAGTCCCCCGAAGTTCTCCATGACTAACCTCTGACTTCCGGCGTCTGCGCAGCTCAATAAAAATGAAAGGAGCGCAGGTCACGCATGCGCACAAGCGCAACCGGCGCTCCATTCATTTCTACGGAGCTGCCGACACGGACCCCGGAAGTCCAAGGTTTGTGACTTTCAGTCCGCCATTCTCCCTATCTATGCCAGCGATCACACATGTATCTCCTATCCTGTGGATAGGGGATACATGTCTTTTGTTTAATGGCAGAGCAGGGAGATACCTCGATGCTCTACAGTAGTGTTCAGTGACGTCGCGCCGTAGCAGCCATAGCGGCTGCTAGCGGAGCCTTCGGCCATGGTGGGGGCAACACGGGACCCCTAATGCCGCGGGCCCCGTAGCAGCCGCTATGGCTGCTACAGTGGTAGTTACGCCACTGCTTAAATTCTATATGTGGGCACAAAGTGAAGTTTTCTGCTATTTTACCACCGCCGTAAGTTCCCACACAAAGGGGCCCACTAAGTTTGTGTCCCCAAGGGCCAACAT
Organism: Rhinoderma darwinii; assembly: GCF_050947455.1. Lineage (NCBI taxonomy): Eukaryota > Metazoa > Chordata > Amphibia > Anura > Rhinodermatidae > Rhinoderma > Rhinoderma darwinii. The sequence goes on along the minus strand of NC_134693.1, from coordinate 40,692,846 downwards.
AAACCTGGAACCTGGGATTTGGTGCGTAGTGGAGTCAACATGTGCACGCGCAAAGAAGATGATCCTGTAGCAGTGGCGGCAGTGAGAGAAGCACCGCCCAGAGAAAGCCGAGGCAGGACAGCGGTGGAGACTATCAGGCCATGGCAAGGAAGGACATCCATGAAAGAGAGCGGACCACCGGGCAGGGGATGCCAAGTCCCAATAAGTGGAGCGCCGGCGGTCGCCTGCGACGCACTGCATGGTTTACTTCCTTTTTCTACCTGGCTTAAGTGATAGTTCTAGTAAAGTACACATTTGGTTGTCCACAGAATCATGTCTGATATTAGCAATTATCAGTTTAACTACTCTTGAATAATAATTGCTGGTTATAACTAGTGATACATAATGTATCTTTTTGTATCTTTTTATCGTATATGTAAATTAATGCATCTATTGCATAAAAACAATGCACCATTTTTTTCCCTTGTTAACTAGTTTGGCCTATGTAAATATTAGACATTTTCTTATACTTTACATGTCACTAGCATCTAAACTGACAAAGAACAAGATGACTGCTACTTCTTGTGTCTTATTGCTTCCTTCTTGAACATGTCTGTAAGGCCTTTCTTCTTTTTTCTTTGTCACCTGTCTAA